>NW_027156454.1:36721-48371 GCF_002600585.1 Cystoisospora suis | reverse complement strand
TATCTATGTTTAATCTATCTAATACTGACGATGACAGCAGATGTAGTCTGAATGTTCCTTCTGATTGCTTCGTGAAATATTTCAGACTTTTATCTTGCTGCTGCTCCATATCTTCTCTTCTTCCTCTCTTTCTCNNGAAATTCTTTCTCTTCTTCTCTCGTTCTTCTTCTTTATAGAGCTTCAGTGTTTTTCCCACTGGACTGCATGCGCATGCATGCACGCATGCATTTGTCGTGTTTTTTTCTTTTTCTTGGTGTGATCTCAGAGTAGCTTCAGATATCTTTCAGAAACTTCAGAAATCCCAAAACGCCTCCGATTTTCTTCCCTTAGATGTCTTTCGGTAACTTCTTCTTTTTTGCTCTTCTTTCCGCCTCTCTCTCTTTCTCTTCATCATTTTCACGGTCGTCTTCGTCTTTTCTTCCTCCTTTTTTCTCTGTCTCTAAAGAACTTGCCGAGGCGGAGTGTGTATGTCTCTTCTATTGTTTAGAACGCCGTCGTTTCTGCTGCATGCACTCATAGCAAATTTAGAACTCTCTTGTTCCTTTCTCTCAACCGAGAGATTCGCATATCTCTCTCTTAACGAGGTTCTTTTCCACATACACTCTTTCTCTCTGACTATACCCTCGGTGCATACATATATATCTATAGATACCTTTAGACAGAAAGAAAGAAAAAAGTGAGAGAGATCTGCATAACCAGCCTGCATGTATACCTCGAGATATGTAGGTATACAGCTAGACTATCGACAATCTGTGTTGCATGCATATATATAAATAGATAGATAGATATCTGTTTTTCTTGTGAATGATTTCTTCATCTTTTCTTCTTCTTATGCTTGTTGTTTTTTCCCTTCTTTCTTCCTTCCTTTCTTACCTTCTTTCCTTCTCTCTTTCTCTCTCTCTCTCTGTAGTTCTTCACTATTCTTCCACATGCAGAATTTCGACGAAGAGCAACCGACAGAGAAGAATGAGTTTCTCTTCTCTAAGGCAGAAGATCTCTCAGGGAAGAAGAAGGACAGAATGTCTCAACCTGTATCTACACCTTACGAGCTCTTCAAGTACGTCGTAGCTCTTCTTCTTGATGTTCTTCTTCACAACGGACTTTCGGTCATCTTTCACTCTCGACAATACAGAGATGTGTTGAAGAAGAAAGGGGGAGTAGAGTTTCATGGTGTATGCGTCAAGAGAAATTTGGGACGATGAGGAAGACGGGGTAGATTCATTCTCCTTCTCCAACCTAACTCTTCAGACACTACAGCCTCGTTCCCTTCTGCTCTCGTCTATCTATCTATCTATCTATCTATCTTTAATCTATCTATCTATCTAGACACGTGCTTCTCGTGGTTATGTGCTTAGTTGAGGAGGTGTGCATGTTATGTATTATTGTCTGGAAGGAATCGCCACTGTCGCCTAAGCTTCAGTTTTCATCGCCACACATCCCTCCATACGCTTCACAGTTTAGCCTTCTACATATATGTGTATATATATAGATTCATGCGTGCCTATCAGATCGTATGACGTGCAACTATGTATGTACATATCCATATCGATGTGTCTCTATAGATCTATCTACCTATATATGGCTATGTGTGTGTCTAGGACACATCTGTTACTTCGGCCTTTTTATATCTATTGCAGTTTGGTTTGTAATAGGTGCATGCCATCGTCTCTCCTTTTCTATATATAGACGGCTCGGCTTCTTTCCAGTGTTAATAGGAGGGTACAAGAGAGAGTGAGACACGCCCAATGGACGTGCACATACGAATGAAGATTCCCTGCCCACCACACCTGCATATCCACCCTACATGGCGACTTGTTGCCTATACATATGTACATCCATATAGAGATATCTATATATCTCTACGCCTCTATATATCTATCTATATATATGCGATGCATATATATGTATGGCTGTTTACTTGTTATCATGACAGGACCATATAGCATATTGTTATGCATGCACCGTCTCTACTCTTTCACATATTTGCGTGTGTGTGTGGGGGTGACTAGTGAAGGAGGCTCATCGGGAGCACAAGACAACAAGTTTGCCTACATTAGAACTATCTCGAGGTATGGAATTGGGGCAGGACATCCCCCGCCATAGAACGAGAAATCCTTCAAGAGACAGTCGACTTCTCTTTAGGCATGCTCCCCATTCGGGACATGCACTACTGTCTACGTAGGAGGAGCTGTATGTACACAACATCGCTGTGTCATTCACTATGTATATACATACAGAGATATGTATGTCTGTATATGCTCTCGATGTCTCTATTCTTCATCTGTCTATCAACGTGTCTTATAATGGACCTGTTTATCTGTCTTTCTTCATTCTCTGTATCTCTATCTGTATTGAAACTCTCAAGAGTATTCAAGGACAGCCGCGGCCATCATGGAAGCGAAGCTACAGATCGGTAGAGGCTCCTCTCTCTCTATGTCTGCGTGTGTGTATCTATCTGTGTGTATTGTCCTGTGAACCGCCCCTGCACGTAGATATGTGCTTCCGTTTGTGGATCTCCGTCTTTTGAGTAGATAGATAGATAGATAGATAGATAGGAGATAGATAGATAGATAGGTAGATAGATAGATAGATAGATAGGTAGATAGATAGATAGATAGATAGATAGATAGATAGATAGATAGGAGATAGATAGATAGATATATGGGAGATAGGAGATAGATAGAAAATAGGAGAGAGGAGATAGATAGAAAATAGGAGATAGGAGATAGATAGATAGACAGACACATAGATAGGATATAGGAGATAGATAGATAGGATATATGACATAGATAGATAGACACATAGATAGGATATAGGAGATAGATAGATAGGATATAGGAGATAGATAGATAGCAGATAGATAGGATATAGGAGATAGATACATAGGATATAGGAGATAGATAGATAGCAGATAGATAGGAGATAGACAGACACATAGATAGATAGATAGCAGATAGATAGATAGATAGGAGATAGATAGATAGACACATAGATGGGAGATAGGAGCTAGGGGATAGATAGATAGATAGGAGATAGGAGATAAATCGATCGACACATAGATAGGAGATAGGAGATAGATAGGAAATAGGAGATAGGAGATAGAAAGATAGATGAATAGGAGATAGATAGATAGGTAGGAGACAGGAATTAGATAGATAGGAGATAGATAGATGGGAGATAGATAGATAGATGTATACAAGATAGACAGATAGATAGGAGATAGATAGACAGATGGATAGATAGATAGATTAAAGATAGATAGATAGATTAAAGATAGATAGATAGATAGGAGATAGGGGATATGAGATAGATAGATAGGAGATAGATAGATAGATAGGAGATTGGAAGTAGATAGATAGGGGATAAGTAGGAGATGGACAGATAGGAGATAGGAGACAGATAGATAGATAGATAGATAGATAGATAGATAGGAGAGAGATAGATAGGAGATAGGAGATAGATAGATAGATAGGAGATAGATAGATAGAAGATAGATAGGAGTTAGGGGATTGATGATTATATTTTAGGTAGAGATGATAATACCGCGAAGACACGCAGAAGGAACGTCATGCAGAATATGAACTTTTTCATCGATCTGCATGAATACACATGGAGAGTCTGTAGCCATTCTATTGATACTTAGCTTGAGAGAAAAAAGCAATAAGAAAGCAAGAAAGAGGTCTTCTGTTTCATCGAGAATCTGTCTTTCGGTAGATGGTCATAATGATATGCCTACCACACATCTGTCTCTCTCTCTGTCTCGCCTTCTAGATCATCTTCTTGTTGTCTTTTGTGTGTCTGTATCTTTTTTCCTCTTTCTCATCACCTTCCTTGATGGCTTATCTTGCAGAATTCGAGATATGGCTTCGACGAGCTATCTCGAGGCCCATCAGAAACAACACAAGCTGAATGATCTGAAGTTCTTTGGTGTCTGCTAAAAAGAGATAGACATGAAAGACACTTCTCTCTTTCTCCTTTCTCTTCTTCGCTCGCCTTCTTCCTTTCTCTGGGCTGTAGGAGCACAAGGAAATGAAAGAAATTAAAAGAAAGTCAAAAAAGGTTTGAAGTCGCCTTTCTTTCTTTCGTTCTTGTAGTGTCTCTTTGAAGGTGACGAAGACTTGATTTAAGAAGAAAGGAAGGCCCAATGACTTTCTCGATTCTTGTTTTATTCTCTTCTTTTCTTTTACTTGCTATGTTGGCTGAAGAGATGCTTGCTTATCTATCTACTTACCTATCTAACTAGGATGACTCGAAATGAATGAAGCGATGAGTTGTCGGGAAAGGAAACAGAAGAGCGAGATAGAAGAAGAGAGAATGAGAAAGAAGAAAGTGAGGGGCGTATTAAGAACCGACAATGGCTCTCTCTTTCTTCTATTTCATTTTTCTCTTTGCTTCTATCTCTATCTTCAGTTCCCTTTATTTTCTTCTACTTCGTCTATCCGTCAGCCCCCTCCGTCGCTTGTCTCTCTTTCTTTGTCTCCACGGAAAAACTAAAGGGGGGGAGGGGGGGTGAGTCGATTGTGGGTGGTGATGAGCCAATCGAATTCATTAGCGAGTGAGCTAGCTGGCTAGCTATGGAGCATCGATGGTTTTGTTTCTTGATGGACGGATGGTTGAACGTCTCGACAAGGAGTTTACACATTATGAAGGAAAGAAGATTGTTCCTTGATAGAAGAAAAGTCCAGAAAATCGCTAAGACGTTGATGAATCTTGGGGAACAAGTGTCGAGCAGGAAGCTCCTGTTCTTTTGAGCAAAATTTTACAAAGAAGAATAAGATTTATTGTTAAGAGACTTGCGACAGACTCGGAAGTGTGCTGCTCCTGCGGCTGTTTGTTTTTCCTTCTTCGTTCATTGTGTTTCGGGTGTATGTACACCTGCTACGACCAATACTACTGCCTAACGTGTATGACATCAAAACCTCTCATTACGCCATCTTCTTTTCAATTTCTTCGTCTCACCTTTTCATCCAAACTTCTCTCTCTCCAAGGCCTTCTCCTTCCTCTTACACGTCTACCCTCGTTTTCTAGCTATCTATCATTCAGTCTATCTCTGGCCTATCCATCTACCTACCTCTCAGACTTCATACATAGACATGAACGGATCCCTACATATCTTCCAGATTCTATTTTCGTCTCTTTTTAGACAGAGTCATGCCTATATGTATGTCGAAGGATGGACATCTCTCGGCCTAAACTCTAACGGCCGACGGACTGTGTGAAGGGAGAGAAGTGGCTACATGTATATGTGTATGTTTGGAGAGATATCTCTTTATATTTTCTTCGTTTTTTTCGAGTTCATCTCTTTCGCTGTATCTGACTCACAACTGCATACATGAATGTACGGAGAGGCACTACGTCTATGTAGATATACTTTTCACTAGCTGGAGATACAAACTGCATGCATTTGTAGAGAGAGACAGAGATACAGGGCATTCATAAGGTTTTCCTATAGATATGTATCTGCCTATCACTTGAGCTGAAATGGACGTAAAGCACACAGAGGAAACTACTCGTGATGGATCTAGCTGAATATATACAATGATAGATGTAGATAGATCTCTATACATGCACATAGAGAGAGATAGGATCTTCAGCCGGGGAGATAGCAGAGATGGACTACGTGCATTGAGATATCGATATAAAAGAAACATTCCTCACCCGACGGCTCACCATCTAAATATCTTTTTATCTATCTTTAGTCTATATATCTGTCTTTAGTCTACCTACGTAGCTATCTATCTCTCTATCTTTGAGCTGACTATCTTCAATCTATCTATCTTTATTCTGTCTATCTGGTGACGATAGTACTTTCTCATCTCGCTTCCCCCCTATTGTGTAGATCATCATCTCTCTTTCATTCTTTGTATCTTCTTTATGAAGACGTATCGCGACTCTTTCCTTCTTTATGACAAAGAGCAAGAAGAAGAAAACTTCTTTCCTTCCTCTCTCATCTAGTTCTTTCTTTCGTATTTTCTCTTCTTTCTTCAACTTGCTTTGATGTCCCTTACTGCACTCTAACGAAGAGAAGAAGAAAACAGGAAAGCTCTATAAAGAGAAGAAGATGAAGAACTGGAAGAAGAAGAAGAGCCACAAAGACAAAGAAAAATGCTCCTCTCCTCCTCAATCTTCTTCTTGACGTTTACTCAAGAAGAATAGAAATCTTTCCTTCATGAACTGAAGAGAATTTAGAAGAACAACAAAATTGAAAGACAGACGTGCACAACAAAGAGAGCGAAAAGAAGAAAGAAAGAAAGAGAAAGAAAGGAAAAAGCAGAGAGAGGAGAAAAGTCACGAAGAAGAAGAGAAAGAAACTTAAAAAGACGGCTAAAGATGGGATAAGATGAATGTGACGGGGGACAAGAAAAGATTTCTCCTCATCTTTTCGTTTCTTTCTTTTCTTCGTCCCCATCAATCGCATGCAGCAGGCCCCACTTCCTCCTTTAGAGAACATGAAGCAGAAGCAGAAGAAGATAAGCGAAATCCTATCTCTCAGCATACACATCTATGTTGTGTATATGTATGTCTATACTCGAGAGAAACGCGTCTGTATGTATGTCTATATATGCAGAGAGAGAGAGGGAGATAGGAAAGAAATTCTTCGGTTGAAGGAGGAGGCGGCCGATGGATTGGCTACGAAAAACGAAGGAGAAGAAGAAATGCGCTTGTTTTAGATCGTGTAGAATGCATGACCACCCAAGTGTATATACACCTGAACCTGATAAGAAACGCGTCGAAGTGAGAGCAGAAGTTGAAGAACCAAAAGAACAAGAGAAAGAAATAAATCGAGATGCACTGAGAGATAGACAGATAGAGAAAGCCACAGAGAAAGGTAGACCATCCCTTCTCTTACACTAGGGGCTCTCTCTCTTTTTGTCTCGATGAAGAGAAAGAAACACCATAGGAATTTGATCTACAAGACATGTGCTCTGCTATCCTAACGCCCCATGACCCAAGACCTCGACTCCTCTCTTTCTATCTCTCTTTTTCTTCACGAGTAAGAAGACATATCATTCTCATTAACTCCATTTCTCTCGCTTGAAAAGATCTTCTTTTCTTTCTTTCTCTTTCTCGGACACCTTCTTCTATTTCATCCTGATCCTGTTCTTCTTCTTCATGCTTTAGTTTCTTGTATGTTTTCTTTCTCCTTCAAGAAGCATTTGCATAACCCGGTCATTCTTCGAGATCTCCTTTTCTGTCGAAGAAGGATCGATGAACTCATCTTCATCTTCATCTTCCTCTTCTTCATCTTGATCGTTTCTCAGAATGGATGCAGTAGACATGAGCTCCTCTTCTTCTTTTTCTTGCAGTCTCTTTTTCTTTTTTCTCATCTGCTTCCTCTCTTCTTCTGTGTCTTCCTCGGTCTTTGTCGTTCCATTGAGAGAATCGAACGCCACGTCGTTCTTTGTCTCTTGTTCTCTCATCTCCTCTTCCTCTTTCTCTTCTTCTATCTGCAAAGAAGATACCTTCTTCTTCTTCACATTGCAGTCATCTCTTTGGTCGTCTTCTTCTTTTCTTCCTCTTGCTTCTACTGTAACGTTTGGCCCTTGGCTTTGTGTTGGTGTTGCAGCAAAGAAATTCACGCAAGTCCAAGGAATCCACGGGCTCTCTTTTTCATCGACTTTCTCTCCCAACGCTTTGTCTTTCTCTTCTCTGGCTACACATGAAGAAGAAGAAGAGACCTGGCGAACTTCTACGGGATTTAATTCGGATATAAAACCCTACACAAACACACACACACCGACATGTCAATCTAAGGGCCTTTATTCATACAAAGATATATTTATATTTATATATATGCATGCATGTGTATGTGTGTGGAGGTGTGTTTTCCTTGGAGGCATGACGAGCTAAAGGCGTGGTGTGGATGTCTTTGTGTATACAGGGTCCTCTTTCGTCAGGTTGTATCTGGGGGGGGGAAACTTCTTCTCTTTTCTCTTCTTTTTCTGTTTTCTTCTTTTTAGTTTCTTCTTTATCTTCGTCTCCCTACCTGATAGATCCAACTCTGAAAGTGTTCGACAGGGAAAGGCCCATGGATTTCACGCAAAGAAGAAGAAGAAGAATCCTTCTCCTTCTTCTCCTTCTCCTTTTCCTCCTCCTGCTGTTGCTGGTGATTCTTCAACCACCGGAACTGCCATAAAGAGGACGGCAACGCAGGAATTAGCACCATAGAAGAAGAAGAAGAACCTTCTTCTCCTACTTGACTTGATCTCTCCCCTGTTTCTAAAGAAAGAAAGAAAGACGAATGAAGAGTGGCGTAAGAGAAGAAGAAGAAGAATAGAACATGAGGGCTTTTCTCTCACTTTAGCGAGGATTCCCTTGACCATTGAGTGTTCGCGGTTTCATCGCCTTAAAAAAGAAGAAGAAGAAAGTCAAAAAGTAGGACAGTTTCTTCTTCCCTTCTCTGTCTAAACAATTGTATGATGTACGTGTAGTCAAGTGTATATACACAGACGTTTGTCTAAAGGATATACAGACACATATATCTATAGAGGCAAACTCCGTACACGAACCTGAGGGAAAGATACTCTGATACATGCATACAGATATAGATAGACATAGATACAGATATAGTTTTATATACACACATATATACAGAGAGAGATGCACGTTTTATGTATATGTGCGTGAATGAGTGTGTCTGATAGAATCTTTATCAAGAGAAAAGGAAGAAAAAAGGAAAAGGACCTCTTCTTCGTTCGAAACATCTCGATTCTACCCTTCATTAAGGCCTATATTCAAACTTAAGCAGAGAAATGTCTACAGTTGCGGCGCAGACATATTGATAGATGATATATGAACCTTCTTTCTTAGGCATGAAGATACTAGACTTTCTTGTAAGTATCACACTCTACCTATCTATCTATAGATGTATGTATGAAGAGGATGTAAGCTTCTAAGTATCCAAATCTACCTATCTATCTATAGATGTATGTATGAAGAGGATGTAAGGACAGGGAAGGGGGGGCTGCTGTAAGACTTGGTGAAGATACCTTTGCTTCCAAGCTTTTTCACTTTTCCTGTCTCCACGCTTCATGCATGCCAATCTACTATAAAGACATCTACAGAGTATCTACAACATGTATAGACCTAGAGACGGATACGTAGGTAGATAGATTGATAGATGCCGTTCTTGTAGAAAAGTAGAAAGCCATTCTCTTTTCTTCTTCTCCTCTCATTTCTATCCTCTTTGTGACTAAAGTCAAACTCATCTGAGGCATGTAATCTTCTTCTTCTTCTTCGTATGATTTCCCTCGGAAAGAAAGAAAGATAGGAAGACCTCATGGAGATCAGCAGGCTAAGAAACTTCTTCCTCTTCTTCTTGTTGTTCGTAATGCAGCTTCCTTACCGTTCATTAAAGACGTTTCACCCTGAGTTGGAGACGACGACGAAGAGGAAGAAGAGAGCTGTCGAAGTTCTTTCTCAATCTCTTCTCTCCGAAGGAAATACACATCTACGAAAGAAAGAGAGCGACAGAAAGAGAGAGTTGCCAGGCCAATGAGGAGGATGAAAAGAAACAGAAGAAGTAAAAGGAATTCATCGGAATATGCAGACTTGATTCTTATGCCGAGAACTTTCCGTTCATTTCTTTCTCTCACTTTCATATGGCAAAAGAATCACACAGCGAGCCACCATACACAAACTGTCAGCCCTTAGCATCACAGAGAGCTCAGGGAGCACACATACACCTCAAGGGGAGGTGTATGTACACCAGAGACAATTAGGGTGATGACGAAAGAGAAACAGAGATACACCTTCTTCTTCTTCACATGTTTCCTTTCGACAGGCGGAAGCGAGCGAAAAGCAAAAGAAGAGAAGTAGGACAGGGTAGGTAGGCAAATATGAGAAAGAGGTAAGAAAGGAAGGGGGAAAGAAAGAGACAAGAATGAAAGGAGACATACTTTTTCCTATGGTCATGAGATCTGAGCAAATATCTGTGATGGCATCTAGCACCTCCAAATCTCTGTCTTTCTTTTTATCTACATTCTTCCCGTTCTTCTTTTCTTCTTCTTCTTCATCTTCTCCCTCTTTCTTTGACATATTCTCTCCTTCTTCTCCTTCTCCTTCTGTAGGTGATGTGTCTTGACTCTCTGTTTCATTGCTTTTCTGTTCATTGGAGGAATCTCTCGGCTTCTTCTCCTCTCCTTTTCCTTCTCCTTCTGCTGTCTTTCTTTTCTTTCTTGTTAAGGAACGAGGTCGACAGAAAGAGAGATCTTCATCTTCTTCCTCGCCGTTCGTTGATCGAGAGAAAGGAGAAGAAGAAGATTTCTTGAGAATCGATACTAACGGCTTGCTGCTAGCTTCATTACCAGGGCTTGTCTCACTACTAGGGTTTTTGGTCTCTTCTTCTTCTTTCTTTCCTTCTACTTCTTTCTGCTTCCTCTTCTCTTCTTCCTCTTCTTCTTGCACATCCTTCCTACTCCCTCCCTGTCTGTCTCCTTGTCTCACCTCAGGGGAAGAAGAAGAAGAAAGTGTCTCACGAGATCTTTCTTTCGCTGTGGAAGAAGACCGATTTCTTGCGAAAGAAGATAAAGATGAAAGAGACTTTCTTTTGTTTCGCACAGTCTTGTTCCTTGACGCTTCGGCCTTGGTTCGCCTTAGCGCATCTGTCGGTGTCTCGCCTGGGAGAAGAATTCCAAGAAGAGTTCGGAGCCTCGTAGCTATGTCGATCTCCTCCGCTTCTCCTTCTTTCTTGTCTTTCTGTTCCATACGTGAGAGTACTTTTCTTCTCTCTTCTTCAGTCTACAAAGAGGGACAGTTAAAAAGAAAAGAACGTGATCGAGAACACAGACAAAGAATGACCTTGCTCGAGGAGATACTCAGGTGTATGTACAGGTTGAAGTAGCAAGGGCCGAGGAAGGGAAGAAAGGAGGAAGAAATGCGAGATTAAACAATAACGATTCATTTGTGAAAAGAAAGAAATGAAGAAGAAGATGAGAACGATTTGAAAGAAAACTGTAGACCAAAATGTCTTTACTCAGAAGTGAGAAAGATTGACTTCTGTCTCTCAATATGAAGGTCAGCATCATTTGTGCATGTCCTACTATAGATATTCCACTGTATATACAGCTCAGTACATATTCATACACATGCATATTGAACGGATCGAAATTGCAGCACACTGTCCATGCGCGGCCACTCGAGAGATCAACATCTATCATAGATCTCTCTCTCTTTCTCCAAATATAGATAGATAGATAGATATATGGAAGAAGTGATACAGAAACTTGTGAAACTAGACAGATCCTGTCTTCTCAGAAGAGCAGAGAATCTATACATGGAATAGACATCTTCTGAAAAAGACTATCCTTCACACAAGAGAGAGAGAGAGAGAAGCAACGGTATCTCCTCTATCTCCCAGCCCAGGAGCTCGCTCTCTACATGTCTCTTCTCTTCTTTTCTCTTGGTGCATAATATACATCTCTTTCATTCCCACGCCATATGAAAGGGTAGAGTCATACAGAAACAATGCAACCCGCTAGACATGTTACCAGTGCTTTCTATACGTCAACACATTAACATACAGCCATACACAGAGATGTGCTCCATACCTGCATGCACATCGCTAGAAAGAAAAACCCCCAGGAGCCTCTACTAGCTAGTCTCCTTCTCACTCATCTTACGTTCATAGGACTTCATATAGATAGATTAA
>NW_027156454.1:36174-36465 GCF_002600585.1 Cystoisospora suis | reverse complement strand
AGAAGAGAAAGAGAGAGAAAGAACGAATGAGAAATTCATGAAGGAGTTACCTTGAAAGAGACAAGAGAATCGCCAGCATCTAAAGAGTCTAACCATCCATCATGGACCCCGTCAGCATCTTTGTTTCTTCTCCACCAAGTGTAATTTCCTTCTTCATCGAATGAACCTTCTTGCATTTCTCTCCTCATATTGAAGGGCTCTATGATCACTCCTCTCTCATCTTTCTGAAACCGAAGATACAAACATACAAGATATAGATACATAAGTTAAAGATGAAAAGGGATAGATAGA
>NW_027156454.1:443-36017 GCF_002600585.1 Cystoisospora suis | reverse complement strand
TAGATACATAGACAAAGAAAGAACGAAACAAGAAAGACGTTCATCCTCTTTTCACAGATGTATGTGTGAAAAGGTTTGTAAAGACGAATAGACAGATAGATAGATGATACGAAGTTACGGCGAGTATGCGTAGGAGCGCACAAGACGATCTGGGAGATGTGGAGTAAAAGAGAGAAGCAACGGAATGTCTTCAACACATATAGAAGGAATCGGTCGAACGAAAACTTTCTGATATGCTAGTGCTATGTATTGATGTATGAGTATGTAAGCATGAATATGTATGTATGCGGGGAAGCATGTATACATGTATGTATGGATACTTTTACGTACGTAGGCATACAACATGGAGACAGACTGAGGACTGCATGCAAATAGTAGAGGTGCATGCAAGTAAACAACAGACACTTCACAGGGAGAAGAAAGAGACGTCTCATACTTCAGACTACTAGACAAGCAGAGATATACAGAAATACACATGAAATAGCTGCCGAGCATGTGGATAGATATGAGTGTATGGATACACAGTTCTTTTCTCCTATAGTGTAGGACCAAAACACAGAAATCTGAATGAAAACGAAGAAGAAAAGACCAAGCCAAGATGAAAAGAAACACGAAAAGAAGAAAGGTGAGAAAAGAGAAAGAGAAGAGAAAGAGAAGTGTCACCTCAATCTCAGGATCAGCCTCTGAGGCTGCAACGGCAGCGGCTCGAGAGTTTGTGAGATCGACTTCTGTATCATCGATTCCATATCCGAGTGCATGTACACCTGAAGCAAAAACTTTCTTCCTTCGTCTTATATTCGCTATCTAAACACAGGTACAAAAGAACAGAACATACACACATACAGAAGAGATACACCCACATATATCATCTACAGATCTATCAAGCGTATAGTGATACATGACGTCGATATGAATGTCTAGAGTTATCTAGAGAAAGATAAAGAAAGAAGAAGAAAGAGAAGAATGGCCATGCAGAAAGATGAAGAAAAGAAGAAGAAGTAGAAGTAGAACACTTTGCTTGTGTGCGACGAGAAGCCTGGAGAGAGAGAAAGACAGAAAGTAGAGAGCACGGATGAAAGATGAATGGAAAAAATGAAGAAGAGGAAGAGGAAGAAGAAGAAGACTGACAGAGAAAAGAGAAGAGAAAAGGAGAAGAAGCGTGGTGCTTGTGGCTTATTCTGTAAGGAAGATGTTGGTCCAAGAGGTGTACATACACCTCAAGGTGATTGACAGATATGACTTTCAACTGCTCCCATAAAACGTCCTCGACTTCTTCTTCTAAACACAGGAAAACGAAGACAGCCGGTCTTTCCTTTTCTTGAAAGAGTCTGAATGTAATCTCTTTATGTAGAAGTCCTTGGAAGAATTGAAAGAGACGGGAGTACAGGGCATATCTCAGAACAAGCCATGACTGCGAGTTAGCTCGCACTTCTTCTCTCGACCCCCTGATGATACTATACACTCTCATGTCTAATAGATCCTCTCAGATAGCACCTCTGGGACAATGAGACAGACGGGGCATCTCAATCTATACAGATCTGCAGGGCTTAAATAGATAGACAGCTAAAGATAGATAGATCGATTGAAGACAGATAGGCAGATTAAAGGGAGGCAGTAGCAGATGGGAAGACAGGCGGCTAGATAGATAGATTGGAGACAGATAGGCATATACGTAGGCCAAAGACAGGGAGATACATAGACGAACACAAACGAACCCCGCCCAGAAGACTGTGACTCCTCCTATCTCCCCGAGAATGTCTGGCGAGTGTACATACACCCTAGATGAGGGGTATCAAGGTTGAAAGACTCAAGGTGGATCGAGGGATGGATATCTCCCTCAACCTACCTCATCTGGAGAGTAGCGGGAATCCCAGTCATCTTCTCCAGCCCCAATTTGAGTCTTTCGATTTTCTCCTCCTGCGGAAGATAAGAAAGCCGAGTTGTTCCTATCTGCTTTGATCTCCTCGTCAGCCCACTTTTCGACAAATTTCACGTCTGCTTCCTGACGAAAACATACTCGCTTTGCTAGTGGTGGGGCAGCTGAAGAAGGAGGCGAGGGATCAGAAGAAACCCCTGCTGTCGACGCCGATGAGGATGATGTAGCTGCAGTAGTACTAGTAGTACTAGTAGTAGGGATCGATCCTGAGGCTTCTCCGGAGAGCGAAGGAGAGCGAAGAGCTCTCTTCTTGCTGCTTTTCTCTTCTTCTTCCTCCATCGTCTCTGTTTTGTCCTTAGATGACTACTCTCTTGACCTTATAATATTGAAGAAGATGAAGAAGTAAAATAATGAGATGAAAAGATCACTTTTCCTAGGAAAGACAGCGTAGAAATACATAGTCGTATAGGAAGGAGTTAACTTCCTAGTAAAAAGAAGAAGGAAAGAAGATGAAGTTAGTTGTTTTGAGAAAGCTCTATGGTCTCAGAAGGAGAAATACGGTGAGGTGTATATCATCTACCTATCTAGGGGATGTGTCTATCAAACACTGGAGACGGAGAGGGGAATGATCAAAGGAGTCTTAATGATTAAGAGCTGCTAGAAAGAAAGAAAGAAAAATAGGTGTTCGCTACGAAGTTCAACGAGGAAAAGAGAAACAGGGTGTCATAGGGCCGCTTTCAGAATGCAGAGAAGCAGTAGCCTGTCGAAAAGTTTCTCGCGATGATATGACACAGGGAGAGAGAGAGAAAGCATCTTACAGGGCGCAACCCTGGGGAAGGGAGAAGAAAAAGAAGATCTCAATTTGTAACTGAGAGAGGAGAGAGACACACTCACACTTGAGAAGGTAGTAGTTAGCTCGTTTCTTGTTTGTTTGCTTTAAGGCAGATTTCACGATGAAATGACTTTCGAAGTGAATGAGACACTTCAAAGGTTTAAAAAGGAGGAACACTTCTTTTTAGAGAGACATGAAATCCAAGAAGGCCTGAATGTACTTGAGCGCATGCAGTTGGATGATGTGCTGCCCGCCTTCTCATACCAGAAAACGTCAATGTAAGCCGAAGACCTCCTCTCTGCCAGTCGAGATGAGTGCGTCATCACACACATCCGAATCGCTCGCTCGTCTCAAGAAAGTTGCATCGAACTAGGCTCTTTCATTGAAGAGAGGTTACCGTCAAGTTCCTTGGTGAGATTTCCTTTCTTCTCTTGTTCGAATGGGAGGCTCCCTTGGAGTTTCTAAGTGCTCGCAGGTGTAGAAGATCACTGGCGCCGGTCTTCCATCTACCGCAAGAGGATGCCTACGCCACCCAACTGATCGAGTTTTTTGCGCGATATGTTGCTGCTTCTGTGACTGCATGCGAGAGAGAGAGAAAAGATCTTTCCCTCTTTCTTTCTCAGGTAGTAGATGCGATCGATGGTCAGGAATCATTTGTCCTCGGGTGTTTGTTTTTTTCTTTCCATTAGAGTTCTTGAAAAGGCGATGGATTGATTTATTTTCCTTTTCTTTAAAGAAGCCTGAAGAAGAGGGGATAATACATCATCAAGCAAAGAAAAAAACACCCGCTGCATGCCATATCTCAACGTGCATTTGAGTTGCAGAGGTACCTCTTGAGGTGTACCCTGAGATGCACATACACCCGGGCTGTACATACACCTGAGATGCAGATACACCCGAGCTGTACAGAAATACACCCGAGAAAATGCACTTGGGCTCCAAGGCGGACACCTGAAGAAGTGTACATACACCTCAGGGAGTACTACTGTACACTGTCGTTTTGTCTCGAGTTGCCCTCGTTGTTCGACTCCACATTCTTCTCTGTCTCGGAGTAACGGCGGGTGCTTTGACCTTTCCTTCTTTGTCTCGGATGGAGTAAGTTGCTTCGAGTGCTTCTTCATGGTCTTCTACAACTTCTCCTCGTCATCATCGTCTTTGTCACTTCAACTTTTTCCCTGTATTTCTCGAGTTGTTTCTGAGCAGTAGGTCGTTCATTGTTTTCTTGGCAGGCATATTTATCCTCTACATCCCTTCATCTTTTTCATCTGACCAAGAAGGCGACTTCTGTTAACAACGCAAGGCCGCTGACAGACAGTGTACAGGTCTCTGGTTTCTCTTCTTCTTTCTCTGCCCTCCCGAGACCAGACTTTTTGTTTCAAATGAATAAGACACCTGGCTAATTTTTTCTTTTCTCTGTCTCCGTAGCCCTTCTTGTCTATCTATCTATCTATCCTCAGTGAAGAAACCTCGGTGTCTTCTATCTTCTCATTCTTTCTACCTTCGTCGCTCTCTTCTTTTTCGCACCCGAGATCCTTGGTGACTGGCTCAGAGGATAGATATCTGTCTTTCCGCCTTTTGTCGCTCTTTCCGCAGTCAAGCGTCATGTTGAAACCCTGAGAATCTCCGTCGAAGAGATTCGAGGTCACTCTCTGTCTCTTTCATCTCTCTAATACTAAGATTCTTCTGTTTTCTTAAAGAGTCCTCTTCTTCCTTTCTTTCCTTCCTCGTGAACAAAGTCGGTAGGAAGACGAGCTAGCTCGTTACAAATATGGCGCTAAAACGTCAGAAAGCTTCATCTTCAAAGAAGAAATCGGGGAATTCTTCTTCGAAGAAAGTGGAACAGAATGAGGTGTCTCACTCTCCTTCCGAATCCCCTCAAAATGGAGAGGAAAAAGAAGGGGATGACGATGCTAATCCAAAGATCTTGTCTAAAGAAGGAAAAGACTCTTCGGTACCGGACCCGACAAACCAAGAATCCAACAAGATTTCAGGTGTATCTGCACCTAAGGGTGTCGATGTATCATTATCATCATCGAGTGTTGACCGGACTCCAGTTGACACGACCTCTTCAGAGAATTCCAACCGCCTTAGTAAAGGAAAAGATGAATCTTTTTCCCTATCTCCTTCTTCACTAAAGAACGACTCTTCAGATAGGAGAAACGACAAGGGAAGCAAAGACTTTTCTTCACACACTAGTCACACAGACACCTCAGATGTCGAGAAGCCTTCCGACCCGTCAGAGGAAGACTCTCTGAGGACGGGAACAACAGCAACAACTTCCAAAGGAGCAGGAGGAGAGATAGAAGAAGAAGAAGGGAAGCGACGAGGTGGAGGAGAAGAAGAAGAAGAAAAAAAGGAAGAAATGTGTGACGGTATGGAGAAAGAAGAGGTAACTTCTCCTAGGAGAAATGAGAAAGACGATGGGGTATCAGGCACGAAAGATACAGAAGATTCCGTGGAAAACTACGACAGGGGGGGGAATGCTCCTACAGATGAAGAGAAGAAGAAGAAGGATGATGATGCTGAAGAAGAAGATAGGGATAGTAGAAGAAGTCGGGAGGGTGAGATGAAGACTGTCGAGGAGTCACAGCAAGAGGAAGCATCTGAGGGCTCTTCAAGTGGTGAGACGAAGAGGAGTCAAGTAGATAATAGTGAAGAAGAGAAGAAGAGAAAGAATGAAGATGGGACAGCTTCTATATCTTCCTTATCTCCAAGGAAAACAGAAAGAAAAGGAGGGGGCGCGCCAGGCAAGAAGAAAGATCACACGGCATCGTCAGGACAACAAGATAAAAGTCAAGGAAAGAAACATATGCGGAATAAAAACCATGGAAAGAGTCTTCTTGGGGCATTCAAGCCAGTCAACAATTCAGGTGTATATACACCTCAGCAGCAACCACCACCTCCTCCTCCTGTCATTCTAGTAGGACCTTCACTCCCTCCTCGTCCTCCTCCCCCTCCTCCTCCACCTGTTTCACTTCACCCTCCTACCTCTTGTTTCCCACCTTCTTCTCCTCATCCTTCTCTTCCTTTTTCTTCTACTTCTTCTCCGGCCCCTCCCTATCATCCTACTGTGCTCCAGTATCCACCCTCTTCCTCTCCCGTGCGTCCATCTGCTGTATATACGCCGCAGCAAAGCCAATATCCTTACTCTCCTTCTCCTTTCTCCACTTCATCTGTCACTTCTCCTCCTCCTTCTTATTCCTGTCCTCCGTATTCTCCTCCGTCGGCTTCTTCTTCTTCTTATGCAAAGCCTTCTGTAGTTACACCTGCTCCACCTAGAATCGAGAGAAAGACTCTCGAAGGTTCTTTAGACCCTTTAACCCAACTGGCTTACTTCACTCTTCTCCAGCAGCAACACCCAGAGCTCCAGCAAAGCCAAAATAGCGGCTTACACGAAGGAGAAGGAGGAGGAGGAGAACATCCCACCCCACACACCTCTTCTCCTTCTGCTTTGGTGTCTAGTCGTTCTTCTTCTTCTTCTCAAACACATCCTGGATTGAATGCACAGGAGTCTTCTTCTTCAGATTCGAAGAGCTCTGCTGCTGGCGATAGTACTCGACGTCATCATCCTACAGTTGTAGGTGGTGGAGAGGGAGGAGTAGCAAGTAGTAGCAGTAGTGCGACGAGTGTATGGAGTGTATATACAGCTGGAGGATCTACTGGGGCTTATAGTGAACCGGAGATGTTGAAGAGAATTGAAGGAGCTCGGACATACGAAGAAACGCGAAATCTTGTGAATCTTTATTCAAGGAAAGCAGAGAAGTTTCCCGAGGTCCTCGGGAATCTTCTCCTGAAAGTAGCGATGAAAGGCAAAGAAGTCTTCAGAGAACAATTAATCGAAATGAGAAAGCAGATCTTAGCTAAACATGGTGACGGAGGAGGAGGAGGTGGAGAACGAGAGAGAGACAAAGATCTCCTCAAAAACCCCCCGCCTGGAAGGACTCTCGGGAGAATTGCCTCCAATACCAACCTTCGTGAAGATGTCAAGTAAGATTGCCATGTGTCCAGCATACATACACATACATACTTACAGACATATACATACAGACATTCATCTTCTTACATACATGCATATCCATACATATACATACGAACGTACATACATGTTCATACACACATACGTACGTGCATTCATGCCTACTACAACAATCCACCTGTATAGAGAAACGAATGAGGGGACGAGATCTCTAACTCTCTCTCTGTGCATGCATGTCTGTACATTTACGCAGTCGTCGCGACACTGGTAAAGCATGCAGTGATACATGCATATATGTCTCTATTCCCTATAACGGAGAGTTGCGTGTTTCATCCTTTCTTGGTTTCTTTTGTGATCTTTTCTCTCTTTCTTTCTTTCTTTCTCTCTTTTCGTCTTTGCTTTGTAGATTTCACGACTTTTGTCAGACCATCAAGAGACTTTCCGAGGAGCTATTTCATCGAGTGAAGAATGCGCCTCTTTCTGTCTCCAATAGCACTTTACAGAATCTGATTTGGTCTCTGTCTCTGACATCTATGGACAACAACTGTATGGAGGCGTTCCGAGAACTAGCTCTGGAGATCTCGAAGAGAGATAGCTTTTCTTCATCCCAGCTTGTCACGATCTACTGTTCATACACTCGAGGTCTAGAATCGACATCAACAGATAGAAAAGGAGGGATAAATATCACAACAGATGACTCGAAATTCATTGATCTTCTTGTCGAAAAGCTTCTCAAACATCCAGAAGAACTCACTTCTCTTTCATGCAAACAAATCGCTTTCTTTCTTCAAGCATGCAATCGATTGAACTATGACAACGCTCAGCTGTTGGAACATATGGGGAAAACCGCCTTATCAAAGGAGAAAGACTTCGAGCCAAAAGAATGGTCGGCGATTGTCTCTGGTGAGTTGCCGTAGCTTTCTCTTTGTGGAAAGAAAGAAATGAGAAGACAGCATCGAGTAAAGTAGAAGTTGAAAGGGCGAGGTCAAATGTGAGGGATAAGAGTTACATATGAAAACGAATGAAAGATAGCGGGAGGTTCTTTTCAATCGATGGGGGACGTGCCATGAGGGAGATCTCTCTGCTATGCATGCAGTCGCACGTGTGTTCTCGAGTGTTTCTTTTCATATGATGCAGGTATAAATCTCTTCTTGTCTCTTCGCTCTTTGTTTCATTTTCTTGGATGAAGCAAAAGTGATATATGAGACNNGTCTCATATATCACTTTTGCTTCCTCTTTTTATTTCGACGGACGTGAATTGAGGATATGCATATATATATATATATATGTATATAGATTTTTGTATGAGATCATCAACCATTCATTACATATAGATAGGTAGATAGATACATAGAGTTTCGCTCTATCTCCTTGTTGTTCCACTCCTCAGTCTCAATGTGTACTTGTTGGTCTTAGTATCTTGACGGCGTTTCTTCTTTTCTTTCATCTAGAGATGCTTCTCACCCTCTTCAAAATTAGCTCGAGGGGCCTATCTTTCTCTATGGGTCTGTGTACGCTCTTCCTGGCTTTTCTCTCTTCATTTATGTCTGCAGTGTACACTCGATTTGGAGTTCCTCTACGAGGTGACTGTCGAAAGCTGCGGAGATCTCGACAGAAAAGAGACTGGGAGAAACCTCCTCCCCCTAAGAAGCCCAAGCCGATCAGCCAGTGCTAGAAAGAAAGGAATCTGCATCATACAGAGATACACTTGAAAACGTTTTAGTCCCCATCAGGAAAAGAGGTTCTTGTCTTTTTGGATCGAATCAACGCTCTCTTTCATGGCTCCATCTCTCTCTTGCTGTATTCGTGTACATATGTATACATACAGAAAGATAGCTGGATAGAGGCGTTCAAGAGGTGAAGGTCAGCGCATGCATGTATAGACATGTATGTGTGAGTTTGCACCTCGAGTTGTGGGTGTGACGATGTCTGTATGTCTGGTTCGAGACCTTCGTGAGTCGTTTTTGACCGACAGTCGTCCGTCTCGGACTCGATTGAAGTCGCGCGGAGCTTTTCTTTTGTCTAAGCCAGGACAGACAGATCTGCAAGACTTCAAGAAAGAAAAATTCAAAGAGCGTTTTACAACCCTTTATGTGTGATGTATCTAACATTCAGAGTACGTCTTTCTTTCTCTATGCTGTATGTAGTACGCACGTACGCATAAGCAAGAAAGATGAAGTGTGTAAAGAAGGGCCTGATGATGTTGGTAAGACCGAGAGATTGCAGAGAATTTTTCTTGTCCTTAGAGGGACATGTTGCTGATAAGCCAGATGAAGATGAAGAAGAAGAAAAGCCCTTTGAAAAGAGGAAGGAAGGGACCAGGCGTATTGGTGGCCAATCTGAGGTGGGAATCGATCCATTTACACCATAGTCATCTTCTCTGTCTGCATGAGAGACTTCATTTCACTGACTGAACTTTCCTAGGCTCTGAAAAGTCATTTGGGTGTTCAATCACTCCGACTGCCCGTGCAACTTTCTGCTGATTCTTCCGGTGGTAGATAAACACATGTAGGGCCGAGATTTCTTTATGCTGGGCCTCACTCATATCAAGAAGAGAAATACGACGGCGGTGTATAGAAGAAACACCTCGAGTCTCGTGTACAAAAAAGAAGAGAAGCGCGGAGATGTCGTGCTTGTAAGAGGAGTACCGGGGCGCTAGGCATACATGGACACATCGGTAAGCTTGGTGTGAATGTGTTAGGTAGCTTTCTCTCTTCTTTTCGACAACTGAAGGCCCTGAAAGGATACAGGAAGATTTACCTACATGAAAGGATGCTATTGGGAGAAAAACCTTCTCTGCACAGTTGAAGAAACAAGATGTCATGGGAAAAAAGAAGCTAGACGGAGGGTGTATGGTGCATCTAGTCGCTTACGATCCTTAGATCGGGATGGAGCCACGTATAGTCCGCCACAGATGTATGCGAATGTACAGACTGAAGTTGATTTGGTTGGCTGGCACACGCTACTTTACGTCAGTACTAAGCTAAAGATGTCATAACGCTACATTCTGATGAATCGTCAGATTTCGAGCAAACTGACATCGTTTCGAGATCCTTGGTTTCTTTCTCCCCTCGGAATGGCGGGAGCGGAAGTGGAGAAACCCTCTGAGTTTTCTTTCAACATTCTCTAGATACAGTCCTGATCCACTATGACTTCTCGGTCACTATCTTCTGTAACGTTATCAGACGCCTCCCCTGGAGAGTGGCAAGACAATTCACTTCTTCTTATCGTAACTGCAGGCGTAATCTGATTCTCACAACAGGCGTTTTATCCTGTTGGCTTTCTGCACTTCAGCAATGTCTTCTCCATCTCGAAATTAGAGTATTGTCAGGTCTAAAGGCAGAATTGGACTCCTGTATGGAGTAAGAAAGAATGAAACAACGATGATGAAGATAAGAGTCTTTCGACAAGCATCCGTATATCAAATGTGTGAAAGAAAGAACAACAGAACTTTCATACCTGTCTTTAAGGCGAGCTTAACGATACTCATGATATGCATTCGGGTGGGATGAACTTAGGACTTCATCACCGGTGATCATAAATCACGAAGGAACGACGAAATAAAATCAATAAGACATTCGTTTCTACAATTGTTGACAAACAGACGAAAGAATCTCTTCTTTCACGGGTGACCGACTGACTACCTACATCAAGAGAAAAAACGCATGAATGGTGGAGAGTAGTTCGTATTAGATGGAGGTGGAATTGTCAGATTTTTCTTTACCTCTCCCTTCTTTAGAAACTTCGCTGGTCATCATCAACATCGACATACGTCCGACAATCGAGATTCATTGAACAGCTTTCTGGAGTGTCAGCACAAGACAAGAGTTTGGCGTGACCCACGTCTTCGTCATCGTCGTATGCACCTTCTTCGCTTGTATTATTCTTCCTCTCCGTTCCAGAAAATCCTCGGAGATGATTATCGAGGCTGTCGTACGTCAAAAACTCTTTGAATTTCGAAGTGGTTTCAACAGATGCTGGACTACTACTACTACTAGTGCAACTCCTATTCGAGAAGTAATCCATGTCACGACCACCATGCTCATCCTTATCAAAAACACCCATTTTTCTATGAGATTCATTGATGGCGGCTCTCCTTAGCAAACGCAATACAGTGCTCGTACTCCTGGGGCTTCTGTTTATCTTATGCCGAAAGCTTGTGCGAAGGATCCTATTGTCCGAGGTTGTGAAGGAGAGATCATCCTGTCCATGGAGGTTACCATGAGAGGAAGGTGTGTTCCAATGGTGCGAGACATCTTGCTGTGTAGACATCGAGTGCTGATGTTTTGTAGACCTATCATCCTCTTCATCACTACAGGTGAGCTGCTTTCTACTTTCCCACCCGGCATCATACAAGGTTCCCCTCAGAGTGAGAGAATCTTCACGACCAGCTATCATGGATGATGTCGCACTATCAGGTAAGCTTCTTTTCTTAGTGACACAAAACGAGAAGATATCTGTACTATCGTTGTCTTCTCTGTTAGACTCCGTACTGTACTCCACGGGATCTGACTGACTCCAATACATCTCACACTTCCCTGGTTTTTGTCCAAGAGCGATACCATCGCCACCGTCATCCCAAGAGATGCCGTCTTCTGGTGAAGAGAAGGTGTATGTTGACGCTCCGAGAGTAGGAATGAAAGAGATATCTCCTGGACTTCCTTCTTTCTTATTGGTCTTTCCAAGATCCTCAGAGGCGCAAGGGGATGATGACACTATTCTATCTCGGGCGAAAGTCGGAGATAAGGATGAGAGCTCAGCTGGAGCAGAGAAAAAGGTAAGCAGGTTACTATCGTCATTCTTATCCGGACTACTGCCCCCCTTCCTAGAACCAAAAATGCTTCCTGCGGTTTTCTTCATGTTAACTGAACTACTATCATCGGAGAGAAATCCATCGTCACTAGAATTCTTCTGACGTTCTCCTCCTGCCCGCGGATGATTGTCTCGGTTAAGTGGGCCTGTTACCCCGGCAGAACTCTCAAAACACTTTGGAGCCGGAGAGATATCAGCAGAATTGATACTACCAGGGCTCCGTTGTTGAGAAGACGACGAGGTTTTGACCGGGGAAGTACGAGAATCATAGACCTTTTCACATGGCTGTTGCTCTCTGTTGGTATCACCTACTACTAATGAAGAGTGTATCGTGTTGCCGTGGACAGAAAGACTTTCCTTATCTGCCTGACTTCTTTCAGGTGTTTTAGGGGGTGATAGTGAACTCTGTCTAGATATAGGATAAGACTCCTCGTCTTTGTTTTTTATCGGAGCGGTCGTGCATTCGCTTGGATGGACACTCTGTGGAGAAACAGCGGAAGGAAGAGCATCGGAAAGAGTCGTAGATGGAGTGACGGATGTTGTAACTGCAGAAGATGTACTTGTTATGATAGAGGAAGGAATCGGGAGGGGGAGTTTGGGCGAAGAAGACATTTCGGAGGCTTGTTGTGCCTACAACAGAAGACAAAACAACAGCAGAAAAGACACACGACAGGCAGTCAGGGGCGGACTGAAAGATTTTTCACATGAGCCATAGTGAAGAACCTAGCAGATATTCGATAAGACTTCTGTCACTGATTCTATGTCCATTGAGGGGGGAGACTGTGTAGAGCTGCTGACGATACAACGGCACAGAGCGGGGATAGTTGAAGTTCTCTGGACTAGCCATGAGAGTACGGTCCCTCTATAAAAGAGAGATTTATTCTTCTTCATTGTCATAGAACTGTTATACTCGGAAAAAGAAAAAGACAACTGACACAACGTGAAGCGGCATTCGTCTGTTTGAGTTGAGGAGTACAAACGGCTACATCTAGCCACAGCCCTCATCACTGACATCAAACGAAACACCTCCGTAACCTTAGGTTTATGTAGGCGTGCACAGTAACGACTCGCGACGAGTGCCCCTCTCGCCCCACCGAAGAGGTCGAGTTTTTCGTCAGCAAGACTATAGCACCCTGACACGACGCCAATCAAACTTTCCGACAGCATTCAGTATGATCTCCACGCAGACATTACCTTGCTCCTCCCCTTTAGGTTTCGAGGACAGTTACTGCTCACGGTTTTTATAGCAGGTCTCTCTCAGTTGCTTAACTATCTGCTTGGGTTGACAAGACACGGTGCCGAGTGTGTAGCTTTAGAAAAGATCAAACAACTGTCCTTGATTATCCAGGAAGTAGAAGAACGGTGCACGCATACAGAAAACAAGACGACCGATGCACAGCCTACCTGGTATGTCCCAATGTGACATTTGCCCCTCAAGCCCGGCACGTACGTACCTGTTTATCTGCCTCAGTCTCATTCGGGTCAACCCTTTGGCGACCAAAGAAAGAGGAAGAAGATTCATGAGAAATTCTCTCTCGCGCGTGGAGAGAGTAAGACAGATGAAGGTTAGAGAGCCGATCGCTTAAGGATGCAGTGGATAGTGATCTAAGCTTCAGCCCGTTGCCTGGGCTCATTGTGCATGAGGTGCCCGGGAGTCTCTGAGCCAAGAATGTCGGACTTTGTTCTGCGCAACTGTGGACAGCAGGGTTATCACCAAGCCCAGGCCAGCGTGGGTCCTGTCGGCCGTTGTCTGTGGCACCACGTACTTGGCCGGTACCGCTGGTTGTTGTTTCTTTTCTGTCATCCCCCGGTTGTTTTGTGAGCTGCTGGTGTGCCGTGCTATTGGCATGAAGTTTGTAAACTGTCGAGTTGTCGTTCGTTGTTGGGAAAAAAAGATCAGCCGCTCGATTCGAAAAACTGCCTTGAAATGTTTCTTTCCTGACACCTCGGACATCCGTGTGAGGAGACCGTCCCCCGAGTCTGGTGTAGGGGCCATAACAACTCTTCGGTGAAAGCTTCTGTCGTGAGGCCTGTCGCAAGATCTTCTGTACTGTAGGAGATTCCGCAGACCGATACGGAGACTCCTGAAGACGTGAACACGTCAAGTGTTCTTGGCTTCTCGACTCGTCCCATAATCTCGCAGCAAGCTCCAGAAATTGTTGCTTTTGCCTCTCTTTTTCGTTGAAAAGTGAATGATTCTCTGCAAGTGCACCCTGTGGATCTCGGGCAGGGATCAAGCAGCGGTCATCCTTTGCGGCACTTGAGATCTCATGAGGTTTTGTCGTAGGGTAGCCTACTCCAGTTTCGCTCTTTTCAGGCGTTGTCTTGGACTCAGCGTGCAAAGATTCCTGCAGTCTCCGTAGAATCAGTGAAGGGGAGTTGGTCTGAACAGTAGTCTTACTCGATAGACCTGCACCAATCACACAACAGGGCGAAACAAGGCCGGCCTCGGGATGTTCACTTTGAATGAGCGACGACCGCGTGGATTTCATGAGGGGAGTCTGATGTCCGACGGTCAACTGCCCCCGACGTAGGAGGCAAGAGAATTGCTATCACCTCTGCACCAACTGTACANNTGTACAGTTGGTGCAGAGGTGATCTTCAATACTAGAATATGACAATCAAACCTATCTGGAGAAACTTGGCGCTGAGCAAAGTATCTCTAATGCTATGCGCCAGTGACAACCCGTGTAAGGACGCTCTATCACAGGCTTTGTACGTCGCCGCAAATCTCCGAACCTGCGATGGCCCTTTTGGAGCCTCGTTTTTCCTGGACGACCCGACCAAGGTCTCTCCGGTGGCCTATAGTAATGAAGCAATTACTATCGGTGTGTTCGTGGCTCCCGAGTCACGCAGCAGCCACAGCAGAACACCAAAGAACGACGACCCGGCCGTCACAAGATAGTCGGAGTTACTCAGTTGGCCCGCGCGTACACATGTTGAGAGATGAGACATAACTACAGCTGCCGACAGATTCAGCGGGCTGAATTGCTGGCTGGTCCGTTGGTCTCTGAACGGGTCGCGCTGCTAGTGAATTTCAACACCAGTGATCTAAATGTGCTAGCTAACTTGGTGGCTACTTACTGAAAAAGCTGTGGAGCAGCCCTGTCGTACAGTCCTAGCTTGAGAGAATTGTTTTGTCTAGCTTGACTCTTTCTGCTTTATGGAGGCACGGCCGCGATTTCTGAGATCAGCTCAGCTGGGGATCGACAGCTCACCTTCAGAGTGCGCGCGAACAACAGTTTTGGGATTCTCTTGGTGTTGAAGGGCGTGTGGCTGGGTTGGACTTCTCTGGGCATTGTCGGAGATGTGTCTTACTGCAGAGGAAAACTCTGTCTTTGGATGTGGCGTTGTAGATGTCGGGACAGAACAGCGGCTTCCTGATATGATGGGAAGGGATGCCGCAAGTGCTGAAGCCGTGAATTCGGAGCGGCAAGCTTCCGTTTTGTTTTGGTCTCGGGTAACTCCGTTCGTCGCCGTCTGGGCCCGGTCACCGTGCTTCCCTGGTGCGATCGTAGTATCCTCGACGGGTTTCGAGACCGCATGAGAGCCTCCGTCCTGTCCAACCGGTCTGGCTGAACAACAGTCCTTAGCTTTCATCGGTCCCAGCAAGGACCAAGTTGGAAACGAAAACGAGGATTTCACAGTTTCGTGACTTTTGCACCGGTGCACTCTGAGCTTCTCTCTGATCTCAGCAGCCGCACGCCTGATCGCTGCTTTGTCGGCTAGCTTAGCCCTTTCTGAGATGGAATCAGGGGCAGAGAGCGAGTCTTTATGCATGCCAAACTGGGATACAGGGGAAACAGAGTCGTCCATCTGAGTCTGTTGGAGTTGGCCTTGTGAAGTAGCACCAGCTGCAGACTGAGATTTTTCCGGAGCCCCTGCGGCGGAAGGCACGGAGACGTCCATCGATTTATTACGTCGAGGCTGGGTCCCCACACATTCCCGAGACGGCAGGTCAGCAGTGGCAAAGGGCGCCTGCTGCCGGAGCATATCCGTTCCGGCCAGCTCACGCCGACCACAGGCGAGAAAGGGTTTATTTTGCCCTTGGTTGAGGGTTCCAAGAACAGTGCTCGAACTCTTCCGAGAGACTGAAAAAGAAGTCGAGGCCAGCGGAGTGCCAGACGGTAGTGGCTGCCAGGTAGTCGGCTCGAAACGATACTGGTAAATACGTTGAGGAGTATCTGGTGTAGCTCGCAGAAGTGGAGAGTATGTAGACCAAGGCAATGGAGTCTGGTCGGCTGAAGCATCCCAGGTCGCAGATGGTGGTGAGGGGTTCATCGTGGATGAGCACGGCTCGTGAAATTTCGGGCCGAACCGCGTATCGGAGGAGCTCAGTCCAGTGGGCCCGTCCGCAGAGTTCGATACAACTGGACTTGCTTGGTTGCCGGCAGGCAAAAGCTGAGACGGAGCAGTGTCAGTGGCCCGGCCGAAGTACTGGCTCTCTGGAGCGTAGGAAAACGGCGTAGTTTGCTCTCCTGTCCTTACTCCTAGTGATACTGTCGGCTGCTCGCCTACCGAGCCCAGTTGTGTAATAGGTTTGTACGGTGATACCGTCACCTCAGGAATAGCTGGTTGCCACAGTACGTACTCCTGAATCCCACCAGCTAACCGAGAAACATTTTGCCTCATCAAAAGAGGACTAGTGAGCCGACCGAACGACGGCCGTGGTGGTGAATACTCTACGCACGTTTCATCCAGCGGGTATGTCAAACCAGGGGGGGGACTGCTCTCGGGGTCCATCTCGGTAGGATGATCGATGGCGGCGACTCCAGGCAGCAAAGAGGTAGTATACACGGATGGCCCAGTCTGGCACCACGGAACTCCGGAATGTAATGGTGATGTCTGCGGGAGTTCAGAATCTCTTTGCTGCACTAGGTATGCCACAGGAGGTTGTTCCCCGGTCATGACACCCTGCCACGGAGAGCAGGCTTGATCAGTATTTGCTCGTGAAGAAGCTGGAGTCATACAGCGACTTTTAGACTTTGCTCTTTTAACCTTATTTTCTTCCCATGCAAGCCTCTCTCGTTCTTGCACTTGATGAAGATGAGTGAGGTATTCTTGCTGGAGCATCACCATCTCATCCGGGGTGTCTGTTTCTGCGACCTGAAATTGTGTTGGCCCTTGGTAAAACGGACTACTATCGACGTTTTCCGTCTCTACGCCAGTCCTGGTACCTGGCGTCCCACTTCCGCGCTCATCTTCGGACTCTCCCTCGCATACCCTAGAGACCATCTTACAGGTCTTTCTGATGGTGGCAAGACCAAGGAAACCCATCGTGACGTAAACACTTATGAACGCAGAACTAGCAGCGCGCTCTGTTTTTCGAGTAACAAGAAAGCAGCCTAGTGATTAAGGATATTTAGAGGCCGAGGTCATCCCTTGAAAAAGTTAGCTGCTGCTCCTTCGTACGGGATGACGTACACAGTGCCTGACAACGCAGGTCACGCTGAAAGTCCACTCACGAAATGACATGTCATTCATTTGTCAAATTCCACAGAGATCTGTCCGCATAAAGTCGTTCTACACAGGCAAAAAACTCGGGAATATGGGGTAACAAAATGAAAACACGAGGAACGAACTTGGTAATTCTGACGGTGCGACCCATTGACAAAGCTCGGAACCTTGTGATGTCCGTATATAGCTAGTATTCTCCCTCCAAAAAGACACTTGACCAGACCGCCCTGGCAAGAAGCCTTGCGCAACGCCGTATCGTACATGGCGATCCACGCGGGTCCACGTAAAGTACATGCAGTTTTTTTACCACCAAGGTTCTACAGCCGTCCATAATCCTTCACTTACGCGTGGCGCTCCACCGCGCGGGAGCGCCATCTAGTTTTTCAGCGCTCCGAATATGGCTGTTACTTCCCCTTGTTGCTACAGTCCACAAAAATGTTTCTTCAGACCTGGGGTGCCGCTCATAGTCACAATCGTGAGTGGGCAGCCCTAAGCCACGTGAATTCTGTCAGGTCGCGAGCTTCCCGCTTCAACAAGTAGCGTAAACATAGCTAAGGATTTGCAGAACTCAGCATAAAGTGAAATCACTTCTGTCTTGTTCTTCAACGGTCACTCCCCTCTTCCTGTTTGTCTTCAAGTAGGAAGAACAATCGCGCGCGGGTGTTCGCGGCTACAGACCGCACCCCTGACTGTTAGTTGTTCCGGGTGGAGGTAATCATGGTCTTAGTCCTTCCCCTCAAGTAATGGACCAGCCGTAACAACGAGATTCCTATCATGGCACCTCGGAGATCTAAAGTCACCCGGACTACGATCACATCTGAACTCTCTCCGGCACTGTTGCTACTCTCCAGAAAGAGCGACGGTGATCCAAATCTACTCAGTACCGCTCTTCATGAAGACCAGGAATGCGAATCCCTGTAAGAACGTCTCTAACTGACAATCCTAACTGCCAACCTTACAATAAAACACTGTACAAATCTCTCATTCATACAATAAAACACTGTACAAATCTCTCATTCATCAGATGTTCCTCTACAATTCGGTGCACCAATCCAAGGAGGAAACCCTGCGCAGTCTCTGACAGGAGAGGAGTCATGCACTCCTCATTCGCTTTTCCGTGAGTTGGTGGTCCGCTGTAGAAATCCGTTAAAGAAACAGGCACTCGGGCCACAAAAGATCGAGAACCTAACAGACCAGCGCGGCCGCTTCCTATTGAATAGTAGCGAAGAAGACGGTGCAGTAGCAGAATCGGAAGAACCTTGACAAGAGGATTCACACGACACAGTCATCCAGACCTTGGACTTCTAGAAAAACTCACAACATCGTGCGTGTTTCAAAAAGGAACCTAGCGAGATGCACGCACGCAGTAGTAGGATGAGTGAAACAAAAGAGTCACTATCCCTAGACATAGACACATGCCATACGCTTCCCTGTCCATTGAAGAGATACTCACACTTCGCTATCATACCTCTTAACAGAATAAAGAACCTCCCCGTATACGACCAGACCACATCATCCCGGCCTCTGTTTTTTCTTCCACTTAGTGAGGCAGACGCTTCGACAAACGACCCTTCCGCCTACTTCTCTTGGACTTCTTTCTCTCCCTTCGAAGAAAAATGAAAACCGACTCTATGTAGACAATGAAAACGCTTACCTATGGTAGACACCTATCAAACTGCGAGTTGGTAGGGTCATTTTGAGCCAGTAAGAAAGTCAGAAGTAAAAAATCGGACGAAAGCAACGAATCTTGATCAGCATGGTGGTATCTTTCCCTTGGGCGATTCTCCCCTTCGCAAAAATCTCTTTAAGAAGGCTGCTTGAAAAGAAATAGCCTTCCTTCTGCTTTTCTTAATCATTTCAGCGAAAAGACAGAAGATGTATTCCATCCACTCAGAGAAACAAATTCAAACGAAAGAAGAGAGAGAGAGGGGGGGGAAAGGAGTGTTTCTTCATTGAGACGAACATCTATCAAGGTACTTAAGAAGAAGAAAAAGACGACTGAAGGCTCCGTCTTTCGTTCGTCTTCCCTTTATCTCTAACAGTCCATCCCTGCTGAGAACTCCATTCATACAACAACACCTATCGCTTGAGATTATACTGAGAACCTCCACATAATGACTGCAACTTCTACGCTCTGATGATTCGTATCTATCTATCTATCTTTGATCCATCCTAGGGAAAGACGAGTGGACGTCCAGCTCTGTCTGATAGATCCAGAGTCCCCTATAGATTCTTACTCCTACACATATATACACATATATACATATATATTCTGTATTTGATGAGTTCGTATTTGTATCTATGTATCTATCTTTAGTCTATCTAGCTCTATAGGAACGCGTATGGCTCTATCAGTTTGACTTCCATTCCGTCGTCAAGTATGTCTTTTTTACCCTTCATTCTCTGTGAACTTCTAGGCGTCCTCTGTCTCTTGTTCAATGAGATGTTTCACTATCTACTATTAGAGCTCCACCTCCCCCCTCTGTAACAAGGACCTCTTCTCGCAGCCAGTGTGATACTCTCACACGCATAGCAACCTCTTCTTTCTCTCCTCTTTCCTCCCCGAGGATCCTGAAGGATAGACCAGAGCTCAGTCTCTCGCTGTTTCTCTCGTTGTCAAGGATAATGGAGCCAAGGTAGAAGTACAGCGCACATCAAAGCGAGAACAGCTATGGCTACCCAAGGCCCCCAGACTATCAGCCAGTCTCTCCACCTGACGAAAGACAAAGAGACAGAAGACAGTGAAGGAGTGGCAGGAAGGAAGCAAGGCAAGGAAAGTACGTAGAGAAGGAGAGAGAGATAGATCAAGAGAGAAGAGAAGAAAGAAAGAGAAAGAGAGAGGAATGGAGAGAAAGGAGAAGGAGGAGGTAGAAGCACTTGGAAAAGAGAAGAAAGGAAGAAGTTGAAAAGAAGAAGAAGAAACGAGGGAGGGAGGTGGATGACAGGTTGTGAAGGAAAGATTCCTAGCAGAATGAATAGAGATTTCTTCCCTAATGCTGAGGGAAAACCTCCCTGTTATATTGAAAAGCTTTATTTCTTTCTTTTATGGGATCAGGAAAGATTGCATTCTTATGTGGAGTGGCTCCTTTTTCCCAAGTGTCTATCTGTCTATCTCTCTCAGAAGAATGTGTTTGCACGTAGGAGAATAGGCAACAGGAGAAGAAAAGAACTGCAAAGAGGAAAGGAACAGATACATTACCTATAGACAGACACAACATAGGTAGCTAGATACATACGCGAGTACATTGAAGATAGAGAGAGAGATACATTAAAGATAGATACATAGATAGGTAAAAGATAGATAGATAGATAGTTTAAAGATAGACAAGGACTGGGAAAAAAAGAAAGAGATGTTGGAGAGAGCGATGAGTTGCCGAATACTAGGAATACGAAGAGAATCCCACACTGAAATGTTTTGCGAGGGGAGGAAGATGAAGATGTTAACCTTTCTTCTATTCCCCAGGAAGAGCTCACCGAAGAAAGCGGCCGCGAATCGCGAGATTCCACCAGACATCCAGCTGTGTCCTGAAAAGACAAGCAGAAAGATACATAGAGAGATAGAGAGATAGATAGATTAAAGATAGATAGATAGATAGATAGAAGATAGATGGATAGATTGAAGTTAGATGGATAAATATTATCACCATCCATACAGGGGAAGGAGGGGAGAACAAGAAAGGGGGGGAGGGGAGAAGAAGGAGACACGTAAGTCGTATCAACCGTAAGAACCTCCTTGTTCTATTCTGATAAAGAGATCTTTCTTTTGAGTGGCAACAGATGAGAAGAAAGGATTCCATAGAAGAGCAGCGACTCCTGCAGAAAGATCTCTCTGCAACAAGAAGAAAAACGAGCTACGTCTCTTCATCCTTCTACACAGTCCGCTCAGTCAACAGAGAGGATGGGCAACATACGAGAAGGGATACATGGAATACAGATAGATAGATAGAGAAATCGCTAAGGATATATATATCCATATACATTCTCATAGATGTATACATAGACACGGATATATATAGATATGTATAGATATTGTAGAGAAAGCCGACCTCCGCTCTATCTGGTATCTATGTCTATGAATTAAGGTCGAGAGGTGGGTAAGAGTGCGATTTTTCTTCTTCCTTACGTGAGGAGAGAATGAGACGTTCATCGGATTTTTACCCGTTCCTTCTCGATCATCTGCATGTGCCTAACGAACTCGCTTCATGTATTTGATTTCTCGCAACTACACACAGAAGCTTGATATAGCTAGCCATAGAACAAGCAAACGTCGAGGGCTTCTCATCATGATTCCTATACACGGGAGGCGTGTGTCTCTCTCCAAGTGAATGGAAGAAGCAAACAAGTTAAAGAACCAGCCCCTGATTGATTTAGTTTATACATGTATGTGTAGAGAGTATATTCATCACTCGTCTTAGCAATCGCGACTCCCTTCCATTTAGGCTTATACTCGGAGAAGAGGTGAAAGATAGGAAAGTCTTTTGCAGATTCATCTTACCAGTTTTTCTTTCCATCATAGGCCATTTGACTGAGAGCTCTCGCTACATGATGATGGCAGTTGTTGCTGAAAGGGAGAGGAAGGAGGGGGAAGAACAAGGTAGACATGAAACAGACAGACACAGACACGAAGCCAGCTAGCTAGCTAGCTAGCCGGGGACGTTAGCGACTAGCTCACCAGGGATTGTGGAGATATATCAACAAGAAGGAAGAACCGAGGAGGCACTGGCAATGTACAGGTAATTTATGTCTCATGCAAGCGGTAAGATACATTAGGAGTGTCGAGTGTGAAGAATGATAAAGAAGAAACACCAAGAGAAGAGGAAAACTTCTTCTATCGATAGAGGAATTCTCAACAACATAGAGAGAGGGGATGTTGACAAGGGGTGCACGTGTCTATTATCTACCCTCTGCTAAAGAAGCAGACAGGAGAATCTCTAGCTATAAGTGTCTAGATGTAGATATCTATAGATCGACATGACTCCGGGAGGAGAGGAACCAAGTATACGAATAAAAAGGTCTTCATACGTGCGGCTCAATCCATGTATTGATAGAGATAGATATTTGGCGAGAAAGAGAAAGAAAGAAAGAAAGACAGTCAGTCAGTCTACGACAAGAAGAAAAACACCCCTCTCTCTTTCTACTTCTTTACCTGAAAGAATGCCACTCCCCCCCAGACAGTTGCAATTCTATCTATTTATCTTTAATCTATCTATCTATTTATCTTTAATCTATCTGATATCTATGTCTAAGCAGATTGGTAGCGGAGAAGAATAAGAGTCGATCCATTTAACCGTTTTTCTGCATCATTCCTTCATGCACCCCAGGAAGAAAAGGGCGGCTCGGCGATGGTATCTTGCCTTGTCCCGATACACCACGCATCCACACGATTCACCTCACATCCATGAAGGGCCTCAAAACATTTCTTCTTCTTCTGTCAACTAGACATGAGCTAGACACAGTGACATGCGGGTGTGATGCATGCATCTCTACACGCCCTAGATCTGTTTCAAATGAAGGGACAGCAGAAGAAAAAGATGCAGAAGAGAAGACTCGATAGGAGAGAAGGAATGAATGAAGAAAACAACAAGAAGAAGACGATAAGAAATGAGAACGTCGTGGAGAGAAAGAAACTTTTGACTTGAATGGATTTTTCCTTGTCTCTTTTTCTTTCTTTTTCTCACCAGCAGAGGTTATGAGAGGTCGCACGAAATCGAGCGTCGGCCACTTCGATGGCTGTGTCGTAACTCTACCGAAGACACCCACAAAGTCACAGGAAGAAAAGAAAGAGAAAAAAGAAAAGAAACTCCAGAGACGAAGAATAGAAAGAAGATCAAGAGAAAGAATGCCAAGAAGGAATGAAAGAAAGATTGGAAAAACCTAGATAGATAGATAGATAGAGGTGAGAAGGGGAAGAGAGAGGGAGCTCACTAGGAAACAAGATGAAAGGACCAAGAATGCAAAGTCATGTAGGAAATAAAGAAAGCGAACAACAACGAGAAGAGTGAAGGGATAGAGAATCGTGAGAGGACGACTCTAGTAGCTTACCTTGGAAGAGGTAGCCGACAGAAAAGAGAGACGCGGAAAAAGAGAAAGAGAGATAGAAAAGAAGAATGCCACGATGTATGTATCATAGCTACATTTTCTTCCACTTCTCCTTTCCATGGAAGAAGAAACAGCAGTATCAGTTCAAGTGTAAGTACATCTTAGCAGAAAAGATGAAAACACAAGGCAATCCCCTCTTGTACACAAGTGTATATACACACTCCAGAGTGTATGTACACCAGGAAATGCCAAACCGCAGCTTATCAAAGAAAGAGAGAAAGAAAAGAGAGAGAAAGAAGTCACTTCATATCTCTTTCCTTCCGCCTTGCAAAAGATCCTGTCCCTCCATCCCCCTCTGGAAATCTCTGTGGTCCAAACGACGATAAGGTTGAATGAAGAAAAGAGAAGAAAGAAAGATGAAGAGAAACTGTCTGTCTACTTTGCCAAGGAGAAGAGAACAGAAAAGAGCGGATCCGTTATATTGGTATAGGTATCGCGCCTGGTTTCCTATGAAAAAGAGAGAAAGCTTTCTTGACATTTTGAGAAGCCATTCTTTTCTTTTCTGCGAGATCACCAAAAGAAATGAAGAGGAAGGAGACAACTCTACTCTATGAGGAGAAGATGACGGGGTCTTTACTGAAAGAAACTCCGAAGAGAAGACCATTAACTCACAGAGGGAGGGAGCTGAAACATGTAGATTCAAGGAAAGCTATTCTTCCTACGCGGAAAAGAAACGGTTCATATTCCTACTGTGAAAAATGGAACTTCTGTCTTCCGAAGAAGAAGAGACCGTCTGAAGACAAGGACGAGAGAAGAAAAGAAAAGAAGAGAAGAGAAAAAGAGAACGAAGAAGAAGAAAAGAGAGAGAGGTTTCTTACCGCAGCATCCCCAGGGGGGTGCATGCGCAGCGGGTTGAGCTTCCAGACCTTCATAGGCCGATGAAATGCCATGTGATCTACAACAAACAGAAACAGACGTCTCAAGAAGCAAATTAAGAAGAAGTAAAAAGGCTTCTTGACGACGACAGAAAGAAACGAAGGAAACAATAAGAGAAAAGAGGAAGAAGAGAAGAGAAGGAAAAAAGAAGAGTTTTCTTGATAAGTCGGTTTAAAAGCGGAAAGAGTGGAATGAGATACAGGAAGAGACAATGAGTTGACACAAGAAGACCCACGCGGGGGGGGGGAGGGTGATTGGGTGTACATACACCTCAGACAATTGTAAGAGAAAGCATTCAACTTCTTACTCTTGATGACTTAATACAAACGAGTCCATCGTAGACAGATAGAAACTGAAAGAAGCTTTTTCACCTCTCTCAAGAAACTAGAGAGAGAGAGATACTTCTCTTCATCCACGTCCTTCCTTCCTTACCTATCAACATGAATGTTGCCTCACGAATAGAGAGCATGTGATGTGGTGTACATACACCCGACCATGTCGGGAGAGACAGAAAGAGAACACTTTAATCGATGTTCTGATATCTCAAAGAAAGAAAACAAGAATATTTGAAGAGAAACAGAAAAGAGATAGAAGCCTCTTGAAACTCTACGGACTGGCCCACTCCTGAAAGATAAGGAGGATCTTGCCTTACCGACGTTGATAGCATACGGACCGGCGAAGTCATGAACGACCCCTTCTGCTGTACATATACCTGAAGAGCCAAGAGAAAGAAAAGAATCCAAACCCAGAGTGAAAAAGTAGGAGAGAGGTAGACAGAGAAGGAGAAAGACAGAGAAAAGTGCTTTTCCTTGAAGAAGATCAGAGGCAGATCTTAGAGAAGGAAGGAGAAAAAAACAGTCAGCGGGAGGCTCCTATATTAGATGGAGAGCCTCACACACCTAGATAACTACTACCGTCCTTCCTACCTGAACGGATCTCCACGTACATCTCTCCATATGTGAATGGATGGCCTTAACATTCTTCTAATGTCCTCTATCACCATTATAGAAATGGATATACATGACTGTATACATTGTATCTATATACAGATAGATTTGTATGGAGAAATACATAAATAGATAGATTAGAGAAAGATACATTTAAGGTAGATAGATTAAAGATAGACAGATAGATAGATATGTATGTATACATAGAAATATGAATGTGTGATATGTAGAAATTTCCATAACTCTTCATGCGCGTCATAGAGAGCTGGTAGGTGTGTGTCTTTCTGTACGTACAGCTCAATGTGCGGATTCTCTAGGCGCTGGCGGCTCACCTACATGTCCTATACAAGGAATGAGAGTTGAGATGAAAGGAAGGTACGTCCACACCACGCAATAGGGGTACTGAACAAGTAGGAAACAAAAAGACAGAAAGAAAGAGATAAGAAAGACAAACAGACAGAGGAGAAGAGAATAGAAGAGAAAAAAGAATAGAGACAGGTTGTCTCAGATTGAGAAAACACGTCAGAATCTGTTGATGAAAAAGAGAAATCTCCCCCGGTGAAATGGAGTGTACGTACACCTCAGATATGAGATGTGTCTGATGCGTGTCACTAGGTAGGTTTTCTTAACAAAGGATAGCGCAAGAGGGAGAGAGGAGATAAAAATGGAACAGAAAGACAGACTGTTAAAGATATCTCTCTTGAATCTTCAACAGAAGAAGACTACATACAAACATAGGGGGCTATTCTCGGGAGAAACAAGACCTTGAGAAAGGCAGCGTGACATGAAGAAAGGACAAAAATCTTCGGAAGAAAAAGGACCTAGGTCAAGTGTCCCTAGGCTTGAATAATCCACCCTTTACTATCCTCCAAATAGATAAGCTATATACACAGACACTATACAAGACACATAACTCCCCCCGTCTAACATGTAGAAGGAAGAGATTACTCTATTTTCTTAAGCGATCTTCAATGTATCTTTCCTTGATCTATCTAGCTCTCTACCTGTCTTGCGATCTTAGTCTAGCTTCAGCGTATTTTTCTCTTATCTATCTATCTATCCTTAATCAATCTTTAATCCATCTATGTGACGGATATAGCCTATGCCGTCTCGGACCCATATATAGAAAGGGGTAGATCGAAGATAGATAGATTAAAGACAGATAGGTAGATAGATTAGAGACAGATAGAGAGATAGACTGAAGACAGATAGATAGACAGATTAAAGATAGATAGATAGATAAATGAAAGATAGATAGATTGAAGATCGACTAAAGATGGATGAAAATTACGATCATCCCTCGACTTCTTCTATTTTGTGCACATCATCATCATGCGTTTCCTCCTTTCTTTTCTTTTTCACTGTATCTTTTCATCTTCTTCTTCTTCTTACTCTGTCGGTTGTCTCTCTCTGGGGAAAATTTTCTTCATCTTCTCCTTCATACAGATTCCGGAGGTTTCTATCTCTATCTCCCAGTGATCTAAGAGTTACGATGAGGCCTAGAGATCACAGCAAATAAACATACACCCCTATATATATATATATATGCATGCAGAATAAATACACACACACATGAAACATAGATATATGCCTGCAGATATATATAATTGTATAAACGCACCTCAATATATTTACATATACACATATGCATATATATATATATACGTACATGTTTATATGCAGACACATACACTATCTATATAGATAGTTACGTACAGGGAGAGAGAGAGAATAGATACATATATGGTACACAAAACAAAGAGAGGCGCATGCACAATACAGATATGCATGACTGTGGAAACGCACACAAGCGTATGCCTCTTATATATATATATATATATATATGTATATATATATGTATATATTGGAGAGTGAGGAGAGGAAAGTGCATATGTATAGAAACCACACAGCAGCATAGCAGCCTGACCTCCGAGCAGAACGATGTGTATGCCTTGCCTTCTTCTCGCCCCTGTCAAGTTGAATGTGCTCTTCAAATCTCTTTCATCTACAAGCACACCTCACACCCCACCCCCCGTCGATACACCTGACTTAAGCAAACTCATAGATCCATACAAAGACCACTCACACTCTTCACGCACCTGCCACGACACCTGCACTTCAAGGCGGGCGAAGAATGAAGAAAGAAAACAAAAGAGAAAGAGAAGAGAGAAGATGCAGTGACGGTCGATGGAGAAAAGAGAGAGTGGGACTCACATACGTGACTCCTATATGAAACGAAAGAAAGAGAGAAGACAGGAGAGGAAAGAAGAAAAAGAAGAAAGAAGTATGAAGTGTTCTTTTGCAAGAGATGTCTGTTTACCTCTTTGATCGTCACTATCATGATGAAGATAATGATGTTCTTGTTCTCCCCCCCTCATCCTTCCTGTTCTCCCCCCTCCTCCTCCTGAAAAGCTTCTTGTTCTCCCCCTCCCCCCCTCTCCTCCTCGTCCTTCTCTACTTGAAGAAGGACTTCTCACCATTCCCAAACCTTCCCCGTCACGTGGATTGGGCTCTGAGGAAGAAGAAGAAGGAAGGGTCTTCTTATGAAAAGAACGAGAAAGATGGGAATGCCGATCAACTTGGACCGACATCTCCCTCCTACTCTACGACTTGAGAGAAAGAAACAAAGAAAGAGAGAAACACAAGAAAAGAAAGAAAAAAGAGTGTTCTTTACATATGACCAGAACTTGAGAGAGAACAAGAAAGTGTTGTTGCATTTGATCCAGGGGTGAAGGAGGAAAGAAAGAAGAGAAAGAGAAGTTACGATGGATCTCTCTAATCTTCTCCTTAGCACAGAGAGAGAAACAAAGAATCTGCGATGCAAAAGAAACAGATTTCCTAAGCAAAGAAACGTCTTTCTCATTCACACATTCTACTTTATCGTCACAAAAGAGAAAGAGAGAGAGAGCGAGACTAGCTATTCGTCAGAGAAAGAGAGAAGAGGAAAGGAGGAGAAATGGAAAGGTAGAAACTTGTCACTGTAGGAGAAATAGTGAGTCTTTTCTTTCAATGCCACTGTTGCAAAGAAAGATAAAAACGAAAGAAGCAAGAAGAAAGAAAGACGTGAATCTTCTTCTTTTCTTCTTTCGTTGTCTTTTCTTCCTTGGTCTTTATTGCATGCGCTCCTCCTCAGAGAAAGACATGAATGACCAACGAATTGGCTGGCTCGCTTCTTCTTCTTCTTTGCATGCACTTCACTTCTTCCGCAGAAAAGGGAGAAAGAAAGATGACTGAAGGGGAAACGCTAAAAGGGAAGAGGAAGTACCTTTACATCTTGCTAGATTGATGAACTATTTTCGTTTCCTTCCTTCTCTTCTTGCTAAAGAAACAGGGGAGAGATCTCTTTACTCTTTTTCTTTTCCTCTTTTTATCTCAAGCCCTGTCACCTTCAGAAAGCTCGCACTCTTCTTTCTTCTCTCTTCGCTGTGTCGGTTCTTGTCTGTATGTGTAGGCTGTTTCTTATCTATGAAACATGGGAAGCATCTTCGAGCTACAGAGCTTCTTTTTCTCTTTTAGGGGGGGGTGCTTTTCTCAGTTTCAACACTCATCAATCCTTTTCGAGCAATGACCTACGAACAGATTCATCTCTCCTCTTTCTTCTCTTTATCATTCTTTTCCTTCTTCTTTCTTCTTCTTCTCCTCACTTCTACCAACAGGACGTTGGCTAAAGTTCTTCTTCCGCTTCTTTGTCTCTCCTCTCTCACCCTGTCTCTGCACTTTCGAAAGACAAAGCGACGATAAATCTACAGATTCTTCTCTCTCTCTCTGTCAAGTCTTTCTTCACTCAGCATTCCCATGGAACTCCTCCTCCGTCAGCTCCCCCGTCTATCTCTTTCTTCTCCACGAAGCGAATGCCCTTCTCTACTTGAGAGAAATCTTGACGACTATATCGGGAGATGATCTACACCTCTCTTCCTAGTGTTCTTTTCGTAATCGAGGATGCAGTCACCTTCTCTTACGTTAGATATGCTAAAGGCTTGGTTTCCTTTCCGTGTTTCTTTCTTCTTTTCTCTGTAAGGAAAGAAAAGTTGAAATGACATCTCTCTCTTCTCATCCTCCTTGTCTCGATTCTTTCTCTTCTCCTTCTTCTCCTCGCCGTGCCAAATCACGAGAAACACAGGGGAGCTGGTCAGCCGTCCTGCGAGTAGGGGGTCGCTTACCTCTCACGTCTCTCTTTGCTAGGCATCATGGAGAGAGAACAGGAGGAAGACGAGGAAGAAGAGAAGAAGAAGAAGGTAGTTCTTCTTCGGGGAGGGGAGACAGAGAGAAAGAGACAGGAGATCAAACTCGTAGATTGCTTTCACCTAGGATGCAAGATGAAGAAGAAAGAAGCGGAACTGACGAAGTTTTAAAGAAGCGCAAGATGGCAATACACTTGGTTCGAGAAGAAAGAAGAAGAACTTCTCTTTATCGTTCCTCGTGTCAATGTTCTTCTTTTTCATCTTCATCTTCTTCTTCATCTTATTCTTCCTCCTGGGTGTGTCCTCCATCCAGAAGTCTCGATGTTGTGAGATGTCGATTTTCTCCGAATGGATGTTTTTTAGGTGTATGTACAGCTCAAGGAGCTTTACGAGTGTATGATGTGGAGACAGGGCGTTTAATCTGTGACTATCCTTATGCCCATACAAAAGGCATCAATGATATATGTTGGCACTCTTCATCTTCTTATATTTATACAGCCTCTTCAGATGCTTCTTGCGCTCTTTTTCCTCTTCATTTTCGATCTTCTCGATCTCTTTCTTCCTCTTCTTCCTTTTCTTCTGTCCGATCTCCCCCCCCTCTTGTTAAGTTCTCTCTTCATTCTCCCTCTTCTTCTTTAGCTAGATCGTCTCATCTGCAATCGCATTCCTCGTCGATCATCTCCTTTCAAGATCATAAAGGTTATGTAAAGAAGACGTCTTCCTCTTCTTCTTCGTTGTCTTGTTCCACACCCTTAGCTTCTCCCGATTCTTCCCTATCTTCTCCCTCAGTCATCTCTCCTCCTATGACCTCTGTCACAGTTCACACAGATGGCTCATACTCGGGGTGTCTATACACCGGGGGTTATGACGAGATTCTTCGTCTCTGGGATGTACGAAGTACTTCTATGAGACCTCTCGTTCAAGTTAAAGCTCATGACTGTCCTATCACTTCACTCGATTTCTCTCCCCCATCTCCTCTTCTTCTTCCTCCTTACTCTTCTTCGTCTTTCTCTTCTTGTCGAGATGTCTCATGTCATTTTCTTGTCTCCTCGTCTTTCTCTTCGACGTCTTCATCTTCTCCAGGCATCGTTGTCTCCGCGTCTCTCGATGGACTTGTGCGTTTCTGGCACTGCAGTTCACTTCGCCTCATGAAGACGCTTCGGGGAGGAAGTAACGGAAGTGTGGAAACTTCTTCTCCTGAAGATGCAAGAAAGACAGAAAAGGGCTCTTTCTCTCGAAGACCAGGAGAAGAACACGAAGAGCAAGATCATTCTCAGCTTGGCACAGAAGAAGAAATCGAGAGACGAAGCAAAGCAGGCGAAGGGGGGAGTAGCGGGAGTGCTAAGGGCATTGCATGCAGTCACGTCTGTTGGAGCCGCTCAGGAAATTTTCTCTTATGCTCTTATGAGAACGGCAAGGGAGGTCGATTGCTACGTATGAATCGATACGGAGGGATTCCTCGGGGGGGGGGCAGGGCCAAATTTCAACGTCTTCCTCGTCTTTCTCCTCCTTCTCGTGGCGGTAGTTGTCCTTCTTCTTCTTCTTCATCCGCTTCGTGTCCTTCATGTACAAGAAGAGGAGGAGGAAGAAGAAGAAGAACAGGAGAAGAGAAGGGCCTTCTCTCTATGGAGCAGCTAAACAGATATCAGAAACCGTCTCTGTCATCTTCACCAACTTTCTCTCACTCTTATCAGCGCCCTGAAATGGGTCCTTCTTCTTCTTGCTCTTCTTCTTGTTGTGATTCTGTTTGTCGTATGCATGAGGATGAAGAAAGCACGGAAGAAGAAGACGAAGAAGAAGAAGAAGAAAGCGAAGAAGAGGAAGAAGAAGAGGTCTGCTGGGGGAGGGAGGTGACGATGCCTTTAGAATGGCCCATCGGTTCAAGTCTTTCGAGAAAGAGAAGAGGAAGAGAAGAAGAAGAAGGAGAAGAACAAGCAGGGGGAGAAGAAGAAGCCTATGAATCGATGGCTAACTCTCTCTTTCGATTCGCAGGTCTTTCATCTCGACAGGAGACATCTTCTTATGACACACAGAGGCGTCTTCTTGATGGAAGGAGAATAAGCCCTGAACAAGCCAATCCAGAAGAGAAAGACAATGAAGAAAACGATAAAGAGAATGAAGAGAATCTAGAAGATGTAAGCAGAGAACTAGAGAAGGAAGAAAAGAATAAGAAGGGTAGGGAGGAAGAACAAGAGGAGAGATGGAGGAAGAATGAAGAGAAGAAGAGCAGAAACAACCTTGTTAAGTCTTCTTCTTCTTCAAGAGAATCGTCTTTGCATTCTTCTTCTTCTTCGTCAATCTCTCGTGAAAAGTCTTCATGCTTTTCTCTTCCTTTCTGTTATTTCTGCACATGCCCTCCACGTCGATCTTTCTCTCCTTTCGGGTGTATATGGAGAGATCGCGCTTTCGTTCCTCTAAGCGACGGCCGCGTATGGGTGTTCGATGCGATGAGAGGTCAAGCGATTGATACGCTTTCTCCTCCTATTGATTTGTCGTGCTTCTGCAGTTCATCTCGTCTAAGAGAAAGAAGAAAAGAAGGAAATCCGTCTTGGGACGCGCATCCTCTTGCATGCAGTTCGGGTGTATGTACAGGTCGCAGTGTATGTACAAGTGTCGATGCTCATCCTGATTGGTCGATAGGCGTCCTCGCCACGTCTTCCTCCTCACCCGACTCTAGTGTCATTCTATGGTTATGGAGAAGGGAATGCAGTGAAGAAGATGAAGAAGATGATTCACTCGAAGATCTTTAACACACCACAGAGAAGAAGAAAAAGAAGAAGAAAGAGAACATGCAGAAATTGATTCGGGATTCTTCACTGTTGGTCTTTATACTTGACATACAGCCTTTATCAAGATGATGGATGGCCTTGGCTCAAGATCGACAGTATGAGGAGCCTGCGAAAGCAGTCGGCTGTCTAGGGGGCACTTCACATAAAATCTAATGCGTCCCCACGCATGTCTATTCTTTTCGCACTCCCTACATACACAGCTCACCCATATTTTATGCCAAACTCGACTCTACATTCCGTCTATGTATGGATACATATCTATCTATATATATATATATACACTCACGCGTATATGTATTTAGACGCATATGTATATGCATATCAAGAGATATCTACATGTGTATGCTGTGTATGTGTGAGATGTCCCATGCGTTGTGACAGGTGCCTTCTATCTTGTACATGCATGAGTATTAAACATTTCTTTATTAATCTCCTTTCTTTCTTTCTTTTTCCCTTCTCTAAGAAGACCTGTCGTAACAGAAAGTCCAATAAGAAAAAGAAAGAAAGAAAGAAAGAAAGCGAATACACCCGAGCGTATTAATCAACACATGAGTAGATGATAGTGCTGACGGAAATGCCGATTGACTGATTAATCGAAAAGGAGAAGAATAGATTTACAAGAAGAATCCTCATTATCATTACGATGATGCGCAACACTTTGTTTCTCCTTCTTTCTAAAGAGAAAGAAACGTCGATGCGGTCGAGGGGGAAGGGACATCTATCTTCCTTTCAACTCGTATCGCATCTTAAGGGACGAAAACGTATGGACAGGCAGGGTGAGATAAGGCAGCCAGAGAAGGTGAATTAAGTTCCTCAACAGACCTCGTTCTCTTTCCGAAAACTGTCTAGAGGTTCTTTTTCTTCCCTTCGAACCCCCTTCTTGTCCCAAAGATTGAAGAGCTAAGGACAGGCTTGTCTGCAACAAGCAAGTAGATCAATGACATTCCCTCTCTTCTTTACACTCATGCTTCTCACCCCATGAGAGAATAAACAGAAAGGGAGGTAGAGAGAAGAACACGGAAGTGTCATTTTCCGCGGCATTTTCTAACGAGCGAATCTTTCCTTCTCCTGCACATCTGACGAATAGAGTTGTAACAGTAGTAGAAGTAGTAGGAGTAGGAGTACTAGAATACTCGTCTGATTTGTTGAAAAAGTGGTGGAGAGACAAGAGGGGTGAAGGAGAACGAGACGCTCAGGATTCCTCTTGTCTCCTGTACAAGAGCGACTGATGATCCGACCTCGAATTCCTGGTGCTGTACATACACCTCCTCCTCGCTCTCCTCATCTTGTGTCGTTCAAGCCATATGATGAGAATTCTTTGCTTTCTCCATAAGGACGCCTCCTCGACAAAGAAGAAGTCTTCTAGCTATGCTTTTGATCATCTTCATGTTCATCTTCACGCCTGACATGTGTGACTGTCCTCACATGCAAAGAGAAGGAACGAACACGACGCTTCAACAGCATCACTCCTTTCACTTGGGGGAGGAGGCGAAAGCATACAAATGTTTGACACACCATACCATATCATCTATTGGAAAAGTCGTTTTGCAAATGCTTATCTGGTCGAGTTAGTTCTCTCTGTCTCTTCTGTTCGTTTTTATGGTAATTTGTTTTGCATAGGAGAAAAAGACTCCTCCTCCTTTTCCTCCTCACAAATGTCAAGGCGCGGGCAGCTACTGTCGTGAGAGAACAAAGGAATCAAAAGTCGCGGCTCTCTTTAGATTTCCTTTGTACCATTATCTCATGAAGTGGATGGTTGCCCTATCTAGTAGGATAGCACCAGCAATTTCATAAAGAAATACGTTCAGCTATGGATCTAGCCACGACTGGAGCTAGCTAGATTCAGGGTCTTGGGTGGTATCACGACGACTAGAATGCGTAGATCATAGGAGTTTGGACTTTCCTTGGCATGTATTTGTCTTGTTGGAAGTCGCCGGATTGGAACGGCAACTAGGGGCGAGCTCTTGTGTCTGATGAGTGAGCTCCCAACTCGCTAAAAGCAAGAAAAAGGTAGAACCTTAGAAGAAGGAAAAGAAGACATTTCTTTTTCCTCGAGGAGTTATTTGTCTTCGGTCAATCGATTCTCACACCAAGCTATTGAATCCCGTCGACTCGATGACAGTGAACGAGACACTCAGGTAAAAAGAAGCACCAAGAAATCCTTCTTTTCCGAGCAATCGAATGACTGAAGAACGAATCGATTGTCGCTGCCTCTTCGAAATCAACAGAGAGAGGAGAAAAAACAAAAGACTGATGAGGGACCTGCACTATGGTATGTATGTCTACTACACAGACAAAGAGGCATTTCCGATCTCCATCATACATGCCCATACATTCGTATGCACCCCTCCTAGTATACCGTCAAACAGCTTTCCTATATAGACCTATCTAGATCTATACGTATATATATAGAGAGAGAGAATCTGAGATAAACAGAGTAGCTTACGTGTAGGCATCAATATGTCAAGAGGAATGGAAGGCAGCTCTTTCATGTGTATGTACACTTAGAAGATCAGTATATAGGAGACTGTTGATGTGAAGTCTGTAAAGACCTTTCTCTCTCTCACTCGAGACTTATGCGGGACAGACGGGTTGACCGTAGTTTACTGGGGAAAACTACAAGGAGTGACACGACGACGTTCTTTGCCTGATGAGAAGAAGAAGTAAGAAATGGATCTTCTTCTTATTCTCTTCAATGCCATGATAGATTCCGTGTTAATATGGAGTTCCGTAAGAAGACGTTCTTATCTTCTGTGAGCTTTGCCAGTGTCTACCTGAGAAGCTCGGGTGGAGGTGTTCTGGATAGATAATGTCGAGATGGAATTTCCCTCCTTCCTTCTTCATGGCTGGGCACAACTCGAAGGTAAGGAGGTCACATCTTACCTATTTCTCTCTCTTTCTTTATCCAATCCATTGCATGCATGCATGCACGGAATACGAAAGTTTGATCTTCTTTCGTCGATGATACACAGAACATACAAAGTTGTCAAGACATTACTCACTCTGCTGCCTTGTTGTCTTCTCTCGCCTGTTTCATGAGAATCTTTTGAGAAGGAAAACCGAAGTCAGGCTTTTTCTTACGATGATCTCCACGTTTGTTTTCTTTCTTTTGGAATCCTTCAGGGAGACACTTCTTTTTCTCGGAATGATCGATCGTTCTTCCTTCCATTCATCGAGGAGGATTTCAACAAGTTCCACGTCGATTGTCTTTCTCCTTTTCTTCCTGTAATTGTCTTTCTTTCCACACCTGTCTCATGATCTCTATCTTCCCAAGTTTTTCTCCCCTTCTCTATCTTCTCTTTTGCTTTTTCTTTTCTTCTCGACTTTCCTGTCTTTTTCTATCTTCAACCTGTCACCTTCCTTCTTCTTTCTTAGCAGTGAGAGATCTCTTCGATTCTTCAGGTGTCTTGTCTCCGGTCCCTTTATCTTTCATGTCTCCATCTCGACTTTCTCCTCCTTCTTTTCTCTCTTTCACATCTTTCTTGAAGTCTTCAGACTATCACTTCTCCATCCTAAGAAAGTTCCGCACTTTCTCTCCTTCTTCTTTCTTCTCTTCTCAGCGTCGATGTCTGCTTTTTTCTTCTCCTTTCTTCGGGGTCTCTCCTCTCTTCTCTCCTTCGCGGTCGATAGACGCCTCTCTTTCGCTTCGTCGTTTCGCACCTTCTCCTGCCATTATCCCCAAAAAAGGAGAAAGAAGACATCTCTCCTCTTCTCTCTCTCCTTCTCTCT
>NW_027156454.1:269-409 GCF_002600585.1 Cystoisospora suis | reverse complement strand
TTCTTCCTCTTTTTCTTCCAGGAGTCTTTATGCAAAGATGGTGAAAGGATGTCCTTTTGTAGATATTGGTATCAATTTGACAGATGACATGTATCAAGGCATCTACCATGGATCTCGTAAACACCCTCAGGATCTAGAAA
>NW_027156454.1:0-157 GCF_002600585.1 Cystoisospora suis | reverse complement strand
CTATCTGTCCCTCTATCTCTCTCTGTATATACTAGGATTATCTATTTATATATCTGTAGTAGATCTGTCTATCTATCTGCATGCATATATACATGTCTACTAGATCTATCTATAACTGTATGCACGAATAGACAAGATCTGTCTATATACATACATA
>NW_027156453.1:834-1652 GCF_002600585.1 Cystoisospora suis | reverse complement strand
TTTAACTTTTAGCCTTCTCTAGGAGGCGTCAAACTCCTTGGTTTGCTCACGCCGTACTCCTTTCCTCTCTCCAGGCGGCGTAGGTGTCAGGATTTTGCAATCCTGCCTCGATCGTCACCAAATAGTGGCCTATTTTTACCAGAATTGCGATCGTGAGCCATACGAAGCCAAGGCAAACGGCCACAGCCGGCCGAAGTCCCACAGGCGTAACGACGTAGCGGGGCAACAAAGAGACCTCGCGGACTAATGTCAGTAGCAATCGATTCTGGGGACTAAGAGCTCCCTACCATGAAAGCAACAGGGCCGGGGAAGCAAACGAAGAGTCAGCAGATCGATACACATCAAGCCTGGAAGTCGAGAACACAGCAAGCAGATCGGAAGAAGTTCCCAGAGGCCAGGAACGGCCAGATCAAGCACTCGGCAACCTAACAATCAAGAGACAAGCTTAACAGGGGTATACCCGGAAAAGGACAGCCCCGGAGAAGGCGAATCTATCTCGCCAGAACCTTGGACATTCCCAGCAGATCACCGACGCACCGCCTACACCGCCCAGAGAGAGGAAACGAGTACGGCCTGAGCGAGGGAAAGAGTTTGACGCCTCCTATGAGAGGCTGAAAGAAGACGGGAAATCCCAAGGACATAGTGGGAGCATACCAAGGGCCTGGAACCATGTTTCGTGTGGGGGAAACCCATGACCTCGTGTCCCTGATCTAAGGGGGAAGTCGCGATCTTCATGGCGGCCCTGCGCGGCACCTAGGCCCCGCACCGCCCTGAAAATAGTCCAGCTAGGTAGAAGAAAGAAGAGGTATCTAGAGGTA
>NW_027156453.1:0-739 GCF_002600585.1 Cystoisospora suis | reverse complement strand
CATAGTAGAGCACGAATTTGGCCGATCCCAGCGACCAGGCCACTTAGAGCAATAATTTGAGGCGCGTTAGACACCTTTCCCGACTTTAGGAAGTTTTATAACCCCGCATTAAGGCGGGAGTGCATTCTTCCGGAAGTTCGCAACAGCCGGACTTTCCAACGCTCGCGCGAACCGCGCTAAGTAGCACGGGCACAGTACAGCGTACACACTAGACCAGAAGGGCTCCTAGTAGAGCCTAACAAGTGCAATAAGGGTAGGGAAGCCTATCCAGGGCCTCGACGTTTAGGAAAATTCAATAAAACAAGAAAATACCAGAAAGGTCAGATACAGACCGAACCCGAGGACTAATATTCGGGCATCCAAGCTGACCCACGGATCCGGAGGGCGAAACTACGGCCCGTGGATTTTTGGAAGACGACATTAGGGCTTCCAGAAGAGCCTAATCAATAGCTAAACCACCTAGCGTAGCCAGCACACTCGTAGGTAACCTAAAAGAGGCCAAAGGAGGCCAGGAATTCGCTCGCGGGAAATTCTCCCGCCATAGAAGCAGCATGCACTGGCGGCCGCAAGACAACGGGCGCCGCGCGCAGAAAAGCAGAAGGCGGTCCGGTAGGGCAAACCGCACGCCTTTCACTCGAACGAGGGATCAATGGAAAGCAAAAGACATTTGCTAACCATTGAGCCGCAGTTAGCACAGAAAGAAAGAAGAAATAAGCACGGGAACGACACCACGAGCCCC
>NW_027156452.1:0-14487 GCF_002600585.1 Cystoisospora suis | reverse complement strand
AAAGATACATAGATAGATATATAGATAGATGGATATATTAAAGAAAGAAAGATAGATAGATAGCTACATAGATAGATAGATAGATTAAAGAAAGAAAGAATGATAGATAGCTATATAGATAGACAGATAGAGTAAAGAAAGAAAGAAAGATAGATAGATATAGGTAGATTGATTAAAGATAAATAGGTAGATCAAAGATAGATAGATAGATTAAAGGTAGATAGCTATATAGATAGACAGATAGATAAAAGAAAGAAAGAAAGATAGATAGATGGAATAAAGATAGATTAAAGATAGATTAAAGATAGATAGATAGGCGATTAAGATGCCTCATACCTTTAGCTTGATTTTTTCGTTTCTTGGCTGCTTCTTCTTGGGCCTCCGAGAACTTGTTGATATGGGTCGCAATTTCGTTCCATCCACTTTCTTGGAGTGTCTTTAGCTTCTGTAGTCGATCTTGTATATACTTCTGCATGCGACAGAGAAGAGAATTTTTCTTACTCTCTGCTTCTCTTTCTTCCTCTTCTTGCTCTTGTTGGAGATCCCCTTCTGCCTCTTGCTCTTCTTCTTCTTCTTCACCTCCCTCGCCTCTACCACCCCTACGAGGAGGACCGCTACTGCTGCGACTACCTCTTCCTCCTCCTCCTCCTCGGCCTGTCTCGCTACGAGATTTATAGACTTCTTCTCCTAGGGGAGAAAACAACAGAGAAGAAGAAGAGAAAGAGATTCCCCAGTCAAGAAGAAGAAAGAGAGAAAGGCAAGAGAGGGAGGGGAGGGGGAGTTCCTAGGGATGGAGGAGGATTGTGTATGAAGAGATGAAGGTCGAGAAAAGAAGCTGTCCTGAGAGGACTAGATCATGAATATCGAATAGGTGAATGAAGAAGAAAGAAACGGAGGAAGACAGAGAAAGAGATCAAGAGAGAGAGAGAAGGAAGAGGTAGAGAGTCGAAGTGGAGATACAGCCGTGAAGTAGAGGGAGGACGTCTTAAAGTGTGGACGAAAAGAAAAGAGAAGAGAAGAGGCTTTGAGAGAGACGGTGTCTGTTTATCTTTCTTCTAGATCTTCTTTTCGGAGACGAAAGAAGAAGAGGAGTATTAGGATGAGATAGCCTACGAAGACCACAATACGTATCTAGAGGACTCCTTGTTCTACTTTTTCTTCTCATTCTTATCTGGAAACCTGTCTCTGTCTCTCTGTTTTGAAAGACCATACGTCATTCTCTTTCTCTTCTTCTCCATCAGCATGCATGCAAGAAGAAGAGGACAGGAGTAGAGAATAGTTCAGGGAGTGTATCTACAGTTTCAATTGACTAAAGAGATGCCAAGGTCACCTTAGGGAAAGTCGATCAGACGAAGGAGAAGAGAAGAGAGACAAAAGAGAGTGGATTGCCAGCAAATAAACGTACACCTCCCTCCTACTTGGGCATATACTTAAACACTTCCTCCCTCCTCTCTTGGAAAAGCCTCTACTATCTTCTTTCTTCCTTCGTTCCTTCTGATCCGCTGCTATCCTATACATATCCTTATATAAGGCTAACATACATATCCAGCTATATATACATACGTAGAGATAGGTAGACAGATGAATGGAGGGTATAGATAGAGGGAAGAGAGATAGAGAAGGGAAAGGGAGGGAATAGAATGATGTGAATGAGAATTCGTGACGAGGTGTACAGACACCCCTCTACAACGAGGTGAAAGGAATCGACACAGTCTTCTTTCTCCCCTTCACATCTCTCTCTCTAGCTCTCATCCACTATACTCTCTGTACGTATATATATATATACCTCTGTATATGGTCTCTTTCTCTCTGTGTATATACAAACTATATATATATATATATAGGTATATGTATACTCCATGTATCTATATAGATCTATGTATTGAAATGTACGTGTAGATATCTAAGACATATGACGCAAGTGCAGATCTTCGGCGTCGTCTCCTCCTTCTCTTCAATTCCTTTTCTCGTTTGCTTTCTATCCTTCTTTCACATTGTCGTGCTGCAAAGAGAGAAGTTCTATGCATGAAGCTTCTCCTTGTTGCTGTATCTATTTACTTTCTTTCGCAGCTCGGGCAAGTCTCTCTTCAGCTCGAGCTCTTCTGAAAGCCATCCTTATCTCCGGGACAGGACTCATTAAGCCTGTAAGCTTTCCATTCTCCCCTCCATTGGTCGTAGTAGTAGTAGCACTAGTAGCAGCAGAGGAGGCTCCTGCGTTATGAGGAGAGATATGGCTGTCTTTAAGATGACTCCTCCCTGGCGAAGAGATTCCTACTGTCAGAAAGTTAGGAGAAGAAGGGAAACCTCCTCCTGGTAGTGACCTCCCGTTCCCTTTCTCTAGTTCTTCTCTCTCTCTTTCTTCTTCTCCCTCTTCTTCTCCTCTTCGGCCACGGGTGGTGGCAGTGGCGGAGGTGTTGCTTGAACTACTGCTGGAGGTACTCTCACGTCTCCTTCCCTCGGAGACAGGAAGAAGAGATGGAGGAGAAGGAGGAGACATGGTCATGGGAAGGAGAAAGGCGAGATGGCAGAGAGAGAGGGAGGAGGGGAGGTGTATGTACACTTGAATGGGGGGGGGGTGAGGAGAAGAGAAAGGGGTGGGTGGAGAGAAGGAAGGAAGGGAGGATAGAAGGAAAGGAGGAGAAGAAGGAATAGAGAGGGGTAGGAGAAGGAGAACGACACGTGAGAAAATGAGGAAAGAAAAAGAGAAAAGGACGAGCAGAAAGTGGGGCGAGCAGGATGAGAGGATGGGAAGAGAAAGAAGAAGAGAAGAAGGGAAAGAAAAAGAAAGAAAGAAGAGAGAGGAACAACACAAGGAGGTATGAAAACCGAAGAAAGAAAAGGCGGGAAGAAGAGAAAGAGAGAGAGGAATAGAAGGAGAATAAGAGAGATAAAACGTAAGATGTGTAGATAGATAGGTAGATAGTTGATAGACGTCTATGGAGTTGAATCGACTCTTGTTTGTATCATGAACAAGAAGAAGGAATTTCCCACCTGGGCGTTACCTCTTCAACGAAGTGATCTTCGAAAGAAAAAGAAGAAAGAAAGAAAGAAGGACAGGAAGAAGAAGTCAAGGAAGGAAAGCAGGAAATTACATGGATTGATATACATTCATTTTACTCAGCAGACTGAGAAGGACCTTTGCTCTACAAAGCGAACACGCATCTCCTTCTTGTATATGAGTGAAACATGTTGACCTAGCTTTTCATCCATAGAGATATGTACGTGCTGCTATCTACACGTAGATAGCCGGCTAGAATGATATCAGACACAACGATGTAGATAGCCATGAAAGACCTTATCCTCTTATCTCTATCTATCTATCATGTAAGAGTGTACGTATGCGAGAGAAACAGATAGATCTGTAGACATGAGGTAGGTAGAGCAGGGCCATGATAGGCTAGGGCAAGATGCGGATTATCGGGATGTTGAAGAAGATGGGAGAAGAAAAGTTTCTCTAGACAATTCTCAACTAGAGGGTTGGTCCTTTCATGAGGAGAAAGAGGAGAAAAGTGAGAAAAGAAAACTCACTTGAAGGGGGAGAAGGAAGCTAGAAAGAAAAAGAAGAGGGAAGTGGCTATATGTCCTTCTTTCTTTCTTTCTTTCCTTCTCACTGAAATGGGGGGGAGAGACAGAAAGAGAATAGAAGTTGAGAGAAAAGAAGGAAGGAGAAAGTCCAAAAGTTTTGGTGTAGAGAGGGGAATTTGCTTGGCGTAAGAAGAAGGGAAAGAGGGAAGAAATAGAGAAGAAAAGAAGAAGGGATGAGAAAGATGAGAGAATAGATAGCTGGGCTTGAAATGAGGCGGTCGAGCTAGCTAGCGATGCGTGCGCGGAGAGGAAGAAGACGGCCGATGATGAGGAGGGAGGGAATTTGGGGAAGGGATTTCTCTCTTGTTTGTCTCCCTCTTGTCTGTCTCCCTGGACGAAGTTGAGAAGAAAACTAGGAAAGGGAAATCTCCTGAGAGATGAACTGTAGAGACAAGAAGAGAGACTCTTCAAATTTACCTATGATGAAGGTGCTAGGAGAACTGTATTGTTTCACTGATAAAGACAAAGAGAGCAACGGCTGGCTTTCCCATGCCTAACCGAATGAGACAGCACGAGGAGTAATGCTTGTCCCTCTATCTTGGGGTGTATGTACACCACACCACCCGTCACGCCCCAACAAGACTTTCTCCCAGGATATATGTCACACACACACCACCTTCAAGAAAGACACCTTTCCTTCTTTCTTTCTCTCTTTTCGTCTACATTCTCTCGGCTAGAGAGAAACCTAGCTAAACCGGCGATAGAAGAACTTCCGAAGTCGCTTCGATCCAAGGAATTTCATGCATCTGAATTCTCTTCCCCCGCCTCTCCCACAGGAAAGCAGACTGAAAGCTATCCATAGCCAACCGCAGCAGCAGCAGCAGTAGTAGCTTGTTGACGCCTATTCCAAAGTGGCTCGAATCATCTCGTAATCTCCTTCTCGCGAGGCAAGAAGAGGTTCAGCGGCATTCTTTCTCCCTTCTTGTCTTTCTTCTCATCTCTTTCCTTTCCTTTCTTTTCATCTCTGCATTTAATTACCTTGTTCGTCTCGCTTGCCGGAGAGAGTTGAGTGTGCAGGGAGAGCCCCTTGACGATACGAGAGAAGGAAGAGCCGAGGTGGTCGCGGTGGTGGTGACTAGCATCTACGTGTCTCTCTCTCCCTCTCTTTTCTTTTCCTGCCCCTCCCATCGTACATCTACTATGACGATGAATGATCTCTTTCCTCATGAGACGATTAACAAACCAAGAAAGAAGAGGAGAAAGATCTTCTTCTTTCTTTCTCCTTTCTTTCTTCTTTTTCTCTTTCTTCCCTTCTATCTTTCTCCTTCCTTCTTCCTGCTTCCGTCCGTTCTCCTGTCTTCGTAAGATCTCCTCGGTTCCTCCTTTCCCTTCTCAACTAGCGGACATCTTTTCTCTCTCTTTCTTTCTCCGTTCAAAAAACCAAAAAGAAAGCACACACCCGCCATCTCTTCCTTTTTGCCTCCGGTCTTCTTTCTTGTCGTGTCTTAGCCGAGGTCGAAAAGAACGGCAAGATCCCTAAGCGTCCCTCCCTTGTTTCCTTTCATTTTAGAGAAAGAGCTCTTCTTTAGTCAGCTTGGAGTGAATGAGGAGGAAGAAGAAGAAAGAAAACAGCAGATCTTCATCAATCATCTTCGATCATCTTCTTCTTCTTGTCTTGTTGCCTTCCTCTCTCCCCCCAGTGTGAGACACTAAGGCAAGGAGAGAAAGAGAGGAGAGGTCGGGGGAGGGAGAGGAACAACGACCACCTCTTTCTCTCTGACTCTTCTCTATCCAAAAGAAATCTCTCTTTTTCAACTATGAAAGAGAAAGAAATGTCTTTTTGACTTCACAGAGCCTCAAAAAGAGATGAAATCTTCTCTTCTTCTCTATCTTCTTCTCTCACTCCTTCTCCACCACGGGGCTGTCCCTCCTCCCCCGCGGTATGGTGTAGTGAGAGAGATCTTCTTGTCTCTCTCTTTCTCTTTCTTTCTTTCTCTTTCATGGCATTTCGTCTTTCTCTTCTCTTGAACTCCCTGGAGATTCTTTTGTAACGCGCGGGTGATAGAAAGAAGAGAGAAAGAAGGAAGATCAGAAGAAACGAGCCGTCGATAGGTGATGAATAAAGACAGCCTGGCTGTGTGTGCGAAGCTTGTCTTTGTATCATGAAGAGAGAGAAGTCAGGGTTCTTTCTGTTTCTTCAAAAGAAGTGAGGAAGGAAGGAAACATCTCTACAAAAGAAAAGAGAAGAAATTACAGAAGTAAAAGAACAAAGAAAGACTTGTTTCTCTATGCATGTTGAAGTCAATAGGCCTGCGTCTTGCAGAAAGAGATCTTCCTCTGATCTTTCTTCACAGGTCCGTCTACTTATCGTAATGCCCTGTACTCCTCGAAATTCTCTCTTCGAGATTAACAGGGAAGAGAGTAGTTTTCTTTCTCTCTTCTTCTTCTCCATAGAAAAGTCTCTCGGTCTTTCTTCTTTTTTCTCGGCGGAAAGTCAACCGAAATAGAGCAAGTTGGGACCGGGGTGACTGCCTCGTCTCTCTCCTCCTTTTTCTCCCTACCTTCTCTTGTTCTAATTCTCTTTTCTTCGCTGTCTCTTCTCTCTGTTTCGCTTCCTTTTCCTTTCTCAATCCTCTCTTCTCTCTCTCCTTGTCTTCATCTTCTACTACATTCCAATTCTTACCTGACAGCAGAGGTAGACGGTTTCTTCTCTGTAATTCAAGTAAAGTCTTCTTCTTCATCTCTTTAAAGACACATCTAGCTATAGACAAGCAGGCACGAGAACTCAATGAAAATCTAGACCCATTTCTCACTGGGAAAGGCGAGAAGACGCTTCTTTTCTTCCTCATCTTCCTCCTCTTCTTGGGGTGTATATACACATAAACGTACACCGGAGTGTTCATATAGAGAGTAACGCAGCCATGATCCTATCAACACATCATGGTCTTCTCTCAGTTCAGTAGAAGAAAGGGAAAAGGAGAATAAAGAAGAGGATTTCGAAGAAAAAGAAGAAAAGAAGAGGACGAGGAAACGACTTTTTATTTTGCCTCTGAGCCCATGTGTCGTTACAGGGCACCTTTACAATGAAGATTTCTCACTCCTCTTCTTCTTTTCTTTCCTTTCCTTGTTTTCATCGATCGTATTTCTCTGCTGTCTCGCCACAACGAGAGAAAAGTCGCTAAACTTGCAAAACTCTCTATATGAATGATAGCTACCTCGTGTCAAAAAAGAAGCGAAGATTTCTAAAGTCCATCCGGTCCTTGTTGGTGGAATTTCATTTCTTTCTCCCCCTTCAGATCGATCCATCGGACCTCTCAACTCACCTCCTTACTTTCTTCTTCTTCCCTGCTATCTTTTCTCTTCGTTTTCACTTCAATAGCCTTTCGTTCAATTCCTTTCGCAATGTATTGTTGAAGAGAAGAGAAGAAGAGGAAGATCTCTCTCTCTTTTCTTCTCTTTGGGATTTTCTCCTCTTCCTCGGGCGGAAGACTGTGTTTCTTCTCATTGTCTCCATCCTGTCTCAGTCTTCTTCTTCTTCTCCTTATCGATCTTCTCTTTCTTTCGGTTTTCTCTCTCACTTCTTTGTACTCCGGCTGTCTCCCTTTCGGCCACAGGATGGAAGGAACAGAATTCTCTTCTTCTTCATCTTTCTTTCGTGAGGAACCCGAAAGAGAGAAGAAGAGTAGGAAAACTCGACGTCCGAAAGGAGGAGAGATACCTAGTGAGGTCCCCCAGTCTCAGGTAGGGTGTACATACACTCCAAGTGAAGGAGACAGAGGAGAGGAAGATTATCGAAGAAATGAGGGGAGAGAAGAAGAAGATAGAAATCCAAGGAAAGAGGAAGAAGAAAGGGAAGAATCTGATGATGGAGGAATGAGAGAGAGACCTGTTTCCATGGTAGAGAAAAATACAGTTGGTAATAGACCTATTCATCCACCTGGATGTTCAGGTGTACATACACCTGATGGTGACGTAATAGAAAAGCCCCCACAGAGTTCTTGTTTATCTCCCCAAGATTGTTTTCACATGTCTGTCACTGAAAATAGCAAAGAAGATCAACATGTTCTTCTTTCTTTTCATTCCTCCTTCAATCCTCATCATTCTCCTACATCTCAGATACCCTGTCCACCAGGTGTACATACACCTCGTCAACAACCTTTGTCATCCTCCTCCTCCTCCTCGTCTTCTTCTTCTTCTTTTCACCCTTGTAGAGGCCTTCCTTCTCCCATTTTTCCTTCTCATCGTCAACAGTCAAATGAGGAATTCCCTCCTTCTCTTCTCTCTTCGTCTCAACATGCATCTCTCCTTCATACAATCTCTTCTTCTTCTTCCTCGTCGTCTTTCTCTCCTCGTCATCAGTCTGCTCACTTTTCTGCTTCTTCTTCAGCGTCTTCTTCTCTTTATAAGCAAGAAGAATGTCATCTCTCTCCTTCTTCTTCTCTATTTCTTTCAAAAGAAAGAGAGAAATCTCCCCGGAGTCAAGCGAAAACTGGCGTGAGAGAACAGGCAGAAAGAGGAAGACTTAAAGAAGAGGATAAAGAACACCAAAAGGAAGAAAAAGAAGAAGAAAGCAGAGAAAGTGAAGATAGAGAAAGAAGAGAGCACCATGCTCCGGCCTCCTCGTGTCTAGATTCTCCCGCCCTCTGTGGCACTTCACATCGAACTTTGAAAGGAGAGAACTCCCCGTCGGCAAGTAAAGAAGCTCGTAAGAGAAAGACATCTCCAAGAGCGTCTCCACATGAGAAAGGAGGAGAAGAAGAAGAAGGAAAAGAAGATCTTCTTTCAAGAAAGAAAGAGATGAAGATGGCTGTCATATTACCTCGTCAAACAGAGAGGGAGGAGATGAAACAGCAGAAGAGGAAAGAGACCAAGAAAGATAGAAAGAAGAAGAAGAAGGAGAACAACCTAACCACGTCTTCTTTTCTTTTTCAAATTTTTCTCCTCTTCATCTCTTGGAGTGTCTTATGGGTGTGGAAGCCTCCTGGCCCTGCTATAGTAGCTGTTGTCTGTATCGTTCTATCGCGGCTTCATCTTGTATGGATCTTTGTCTCTCTTCTTATCAGGTAGGCACTCCACAAATGATCTATAGCCTATCGGATCAAGCAATCTTCCCTCTCTCTTTCGCTTCTTCATCTCTCTCATACTTTCTTATACAGATGTATATACACTAAAAGATGTGAATGACATGTTATAGGTAGATGAGTGATAGATACATAGACAGATGAGGATTGATGAATGAAAGATGCAGATAGATTGGTGGATGAACGATAGATAGATACATCTCTGCATGTACGTTTGTCTGTATATGTGGAGAGATGGAGATCTAATTCTTTTGCTTTTTGCACGAGAGCAATTAGTTGAAGGGCCCCTCTTCATCTTTCACCCTAGTATGAAGGCACACAACGCAACCTAGGCGGCCTACGTCGTCGCCATTCAGACAGATTTCTATAGGATCTACATCAAATGCATAGACACGTCCCTTCTTATATTTATGTATGTATATGTGTATACATATGTATATGTATGGACGTATCGGCATGTGGATGCAGGGTGAGGATTGGACAGTGGAGATCGACGGGGAAAGAAAGAAACTTCTTGTCTCTTACGGATTTTCTTTTTCATCTTTTCTCTTCTTCTAACCTTACCGCCTTCTTTCCTCTCCCTCCCCTCTTTCCTATTGGCTCACTACTTTCCTCATCTCACGTTTTCTTCTTTTCTCTCTCTCTCTCTCTCTACCGTGTAACCTTGATGCCTAATTCTACACGAGGAGATTCAACACTTTGCAGATGGGCCTTTGGTATGATATGGAGATGAGAGGGAAAGAAAGAAAATCCCAAGAAAGAAGAAAAAGAATTTCGACCTCCTTATTCACCATGTTCTTGTTTTGCCTCTTTCTTCGTTTCTTTCTTTCTCTTCGCTTTCAGTTCAGCCTTCCCCTCTTCTTCTTCTTCCTCTGTCTCCTCGTCAGTCACTAAACACCGTGAAAAGCATTCCTCTTCTTCTTCTCTTTCTCCTCGCTTGACCTATCAGAAAGTGGCTAATGAAGAAGAAGAAGAAGAGAGACAACTGTCTCACAGTCATGCCGATGTCCCCTCCAAATCTCCACCTTCTCTCGGAAGAACTTCTCAGTCTTCTTCTTCTTATCATGAGGATCTTCTTCCTCTCTCTCCGTCTTCTACTACTACTACTGTTACTACTACTACTACTACTCAGAAGCCTTCATCTGCCAAGTCTTCTTCTTTTTCTTCTATCTTGTCTCTGTTCTTTCCTTGTTCATTCCATCTCCCTCGTTTTCATGTGTCTTTTCTTTTGTCAGTTGTCATTCTTTCAAGCTTCTTTCTTTGCAGTAGCTACCATCGCTTTCCTTGTTTTGGAGGGCATCCTTTTCTTCCGCTTTCCTCTCAAGACTATCCTTTTCTCCAGTCATTTGGAAATCTCGTGAAGCAGGTTAAAACAGAGGTGGAAGAAATCTCTTTTCTTCTTCAATCGAATGAAGAGAGATTCTTCAAATACCATACACTCCTTCTTCATCCGCACTCTCACTCCTCCTCTTCTTCTTCGGCGAGTCCAGGTGACTTTTCTTCTTCTTCTTCCTTTCAAGAGAATGACAACCCTTTCATATCAGCGTTTCAGGTGTACAGACACCTGGCCGTCACATTTGTATATGAGAAGATTTGGTCTCCTATACAGATTCAGTTTCTTATACCTTTAGTTCATTTTATAGACTCTCTCTCTGCCGATTCCCCTCCTTTTCGCAAGCATCTCTCATCTTCAACCTCTTCTATATCTTATTCTCCTGCTCTCTTTTCTTCCTCTTCTTCTTCGTCTTCGCTCTCGTTAGTATCTTCATCGAAGGAGTCTGACTTAGCATTATCTTCTTCTTTTTCTTCTTCGATAGTTTCTTTCTTTTCTTCTCTTTTCTTTCGATTTCTCCCTTCCTTCGGTTTTTCTTCATCTGACACCTCATTGTCATCGCCTGCAGATCCATCAGATCCTTCTTTTTCTTCTTTCTCTTCTCCCTTTTTGGCTCTCTTTCCTTCCTTCTCTCCTCCCCCCCGCCCTTCGTTTCTTTCTCTTTCTCCTTCTTCTTCTTTTTCGCTTTTCCCTTTCCCTTCTTTCTTCCCCTCTCGCAAAGATGACTACGGACAGGAAGGGAGAGGAGAAAGAGACCGTTTTATGTATGAAAGGACAGAGAGGAAAGAAGATGATGGGAACAGTCATATGGGCCCGATCTCTTCTTTCTTGCAAACCTTTCTTCTTCTTCTTATCATCTCCATCCATCAAGTGTATCTACTCCTCATGACCTTTGCTTCAGCTTTCTTCTCAGATTTCCTCCCTTCCTGTCTTTCCTTCTTTCGCCATCTTTTTCATCGTTATGTCTCACCTTCATTAAATTCGCTCTCTCTTTCTTCTTATCCTTACTCTTCTTCTTCGTCTGCTTTCTCTTCTTCTATCATATCCCCTTCTTCTTCTTCGTCTTCTTCTGTTCTTCTTCTTTTTCTTGATTTGTCTCTTTCGAAATTCTCGATGTTTCTCAAGATTTCTCTAATTACATTCCTAGCCCAGGTAAGTGTCTATCTCTTTTTCTTTCGCCTTCCTGTCTTTCTTCTTTACTCCATCTTCAACGTCGCTTTCTTGGCCTTTTCTTTTCTTAAGTCATTTCTACGTGGGGCTCTCAAGGCGTGCATCTTCGTATGGAGAAACGAAAGAAGAAAGAGAAGAAGAAGAAAAGCCATTGAGACAGATGCAGAGGAAAGATTTCATTCTCATGATGTGAGAAAGAACAGGGGAGACCAAGAGGAAGAGGAAAAGAAGAAGAAGAAGAAACTTTCTGTCCGAGGGAATGAAAGAAAGAATGATACAAATGGATTATCGGCATGCCCCCATCTTCATGATGAATGGCTCGAAAAGGAAACGATAAAGAAGATAAAGAAAAAGAGGAAGGAATCTTTTGATTTTTTTTTTCTTCCTTCTTCGTCTTCGTCTGGTGATCTCGTTTTGTACTCGAAGAAGGGAGGAGACGAGAAGGAAGGAGGAAGAGAATCGATTCATGACAATCGATCTGCAGCTAGCCATATACACCATCATCATGAGCCACATCCAGTTGCCGATCATGAGACCTATAGAGCAGAGAATGAAGACGATCATTCTTTCTCTTCTTCTCTCCAAGTGAAGACTCCTTTCTTTTCTCCTCTTCTTTCTTCGTATGAAGAAGACAGAAATGACCGAGGTCTCGAAGGATCGTCAGCTGCCCCGATATCTCTGGAAGTCTCTACATCTCCTCATTCTTCATCTTTCTATCAATCGATCTCTTATTCTCTACCGTCAAACCAGAATCTATCAGGGGAGTTAGCCGGCATGTCGTATCAACGTGGGACTGTCCCGGAGCTTCACTTTCACGCCTCTCCAGAAGAAGAGAATCTAATGGGGGTCTCTCCTTCTTCTTGTAAACATCCTTCTCTCTTAGTTTCTTTCATGAAGAATCGAGTCGATATACACCAAGGAAAGAATGAAAAGAGAGGTAAAGGAAGACAAGAGGGAGAAAGCTATAGAACAATCATATCTCTAGCTCATCCTATACCGTCAACCTCTTCCTATCATCTTTCTTCTCGTCCTCCTCCTCTTCCTTGTCCTTCCTCTCCGCTTTACCCTTATGCCTCTATTCGTCATGATCATCTTCTCGCCCCAGATGAGAAAGAAGAAGAAAGGAAGAAGACGAAGAGCGGGATGTATACTCGAGAAAGTTGTGCAACTGTAGCCAGTGAGAACTCCCCTCATTCTTTTTCAAATCGAAGAAGGTTTCGCAATGATTCTTTTCATGACTGTAGAGGGGGAGAGAGTGATGGAGGTGTATATACACCCGAAGGCCTTTCTCATTTCGAGAAGGATGCTGTCTGCACTGATCAAGGTGGTCTCTTCTCTGTATCTTATCGATGTAGATCTCCTTCTTCATCTTCATGCTTCTCTCCTTCTTCATCTTCTTTCTTTTCAACTGGAGAACAGAGAAGACAGAAGAAGAAGGAAATCCATGAAGAAGAGGCCTCCCCGAGGATCTTTTCACCTCATACATGTCAAAGAGGTTCGCAACACAGGTGCCACTTGACCTCTTCTCTTCTACCTGAGAAGGGTCTCTCTTCTACGCGAAGAAGGAAGGTAGAAGATCTTGAGAAGGAAAAGAAGAAGAAGAAAATGATAATGATCAAGAAAGAGAGGGGGAAGAAGAGACATGGAAGTTATTTCTTCTTTTCTTTCTCTTATCTCTTGAAAAGACTGTTCTCCTATCTCTTTACTCTTCCTCTACCTTCCTCTCTCTCCTCTCTCGCCAGTCAAGATATCCATCTTTCTGAGATCTTTACTTCTTTACTTACCTGTTACTTCTTCTTGCTTCCTGATAGGCATTTCGTGCTTTTCTTGTCGGCATCTCTTCAAACGGTTTATCTTCTTCTGTTGTCTCTTTATCTTCTTCTCTCTTCAACATGTGTAGAGATTTCTCTTCTCCTCGCCAGTCCCCCGCCTATCTCTTCTTCTTCTTCCTTCATCTCTCAGTCTCCTCCTACGCCTCTTCGTGTGATCGACCTGGAGGTCATCGCATCTGTTGCGGGGTGTCTTCTCGCATCTATCTTCATCTTTCATCTACATGTTAAGAAAGATGGAGATGAGAGAGAAACAGAAGAAAGGAAAGAAATAGAAGAAGGAGAAGAAGAAGAAGATGTGAAAGAAAAGATATCTGCTGCTCGTCGTCGTCTCTCTTCGTCGACAGTCTCTTCTCATCATCTGCGTCACTCGAGGCCCCAGTCTTCTTCTTCTTCCTCCTCTTCTTCTCTTAGAGATGAGAGGCCTTTCTCATCGTCTTCTTCTTCTTCCTCCTTGCCGAGAGGTGACGAAGCTCTTTTTTCTCTCCATGATAGAACAGCTATCAAGACATCTTTCGCTATGAAAGAAGAGAAAGGTCTTTCTTCGGATACGTGGGATAGAGGTTCTCTTCTTCCTCTTTCCTCTCAGCCCTACTTCTCTCTTTCTCTTTCTTCGTATCGCAAGAATAATGGAGAGATAGAAGGCGCTTCTTCCGATTCTCTCTCTACAAGAAGAAGAGCAAGAAGAAAAGAAGGAGAAGGAAGAAGAAGATGTTTCTCTTCTTCTCCATCTGTCTATCGTATAACAGCGTCAAGTGTCTATACACCTTATCATCATCATCATCATCTAACTCAAGATCGAGAAAGAAAGAATCTCTCACGTGAGGCCTTTTCTTCTTCTTCTCCATACATCTTCACTTATGCTTCCTCACATCGAAGAGAGAGAGGCAGCCACATCTCGGTTTTTCTTTCTTCTCCTTTTCCTCTTAATCAGTCTTCTCCTTCTTCTTTTCCTCCTTATCTTCAATCTCCTTCTTCCTCTTCTTCTTCTTCTCTTCGTGTACACCCTGTGACTCCTCGCCTACTGGATGCTGAAGGAGAAGAGAGCGATGCGACAAGGATGATGAGGGGAGGAGATACAATCCAGGAGAGTCAAGAAGAAAGAGATGAAAGAAACACACGAAGTGCTGGATCTTTTACCTCTCATCCGGAGAGACAGCCGATGGAGACCATGGAGATATCGACACCATCGAAGAAAGGAGACACCTTCCATCTCCCCCAAGCACGTTCTTTTCCCTCTCCTCCTCCTCCGCCTCCTGATCTGCCCCCTCCGCAAAGAAGATGTTCTTCTTCATCTTCTCTTTCTTCGTCTTCTTCTTCGTCGTCTTTCTTTCATGATGAACAAGGAGACGAACTTCCTCAACCCTCTCATTCTCAACATGAAGCAGGCCGAGAGGCGAAGAGAAGGAAATCGGGGGAGAAGAACGAGAGTGAAAATGAAGAGGAAGAAGAACAAGCTTTTAATCGACAAGATAGAGAAGGACAAAGTGTTCTTCCTTCCTCTCATTCTCCTGCAACTCCTCTTCATCCTCTCTCTTCTTCTTCTTCT
>NW_027156451.1:0-309 GCF_002600585.1 Cystoisospora suis | reverse complement strand
TGCACCCTGTGTTTCACGTATCTCTGTTAAAACCGTGGTTTGGAGAGTTATCGGAATTCAGGAGTGCTACCAGTTCTCAACTAGCCATACAGGGGAATGAATATGAAGTACAGGGGATCTTCAAGCATCGGGAGGACCCCGCTACACATGTTAAGTGGTTTAAAGTGTTGTGGATGGATGGGACTTCCACGTGGGAACCAGAGAGTAATTTAATGGGGTGTCAACAAACCTTGAGTAACTATTATAGGGGTATTCAACGTATCGGGTTTGAGGCCAGGAAAGCATAGTTCCGTTTGTCATCATAAATAA
>NW_027156450.1:3907-4141 GCF_002600585.1 Cystoisospora suis | reverse complement strand
TGAAGACGTCGGCGAACTCGTCCGGTAGCCTTTGGATGTCTTGATCGACTTGGAGTCCATCTTGCTGCGATCTCTTGCTGGGCAACTCCGTCTCGGGCTGCTCCGACTGCCCTCTACTGGGCATTTCCTGTCGTTGTTGCTGGTGGTGTTGGCTCACTTTAATAGCATAGACCACCTCTACCTGTCCCTTCCTCAACCAGGAGCGGAATGTACCTTGGAGCACACTTTGGCTTG
>NW_027156450.1:0-3585 GCF_002600585.1 Cystoisospora suis | reverse complement strand
CAGGTGAGCTGCCGTCCGACCTCCGTTGACAATGATGGGAGAGTCAGCAGCACGTTTAGACTTACCACCTACGATGAGAATGCACCCCGTGTTTCATGTCTCCTTATTGAGGCACGCCAGCGAGCCACCCCCCCATATGCTACCCCCTCCAGACGCACAGGACTCCGTCAAACGGGACGGAGAAGTCGAACAGGTCATCCGAGCGATCTTAGATCATAGGGGAGAATAGGAGGAAGGGACACGGGAGTACCTAGAGCAATGGTATGATCTTTCTGAGTCTTGGCTTCCGGCTACAGAGCTCAGGCACGCTAAAGAAATGGTCACTCGATATAAGCAGTTTCTCTACAAAGGGACACAAGCGCCAATGACCAAGAATAGCCAGCTGGAAGGTACAAGGGTGGAGTGCCTGTCGCAGACGGGGGGCAAGGGTGGAGTGCCTGTCGCAGACGGGGGCTTGAACGAGCTGGATCCATGCGAAGCGTCTCGCTGTGTGCTACGTGCGTTACTCGATGCGTGCATGAACATCACGAGGGCGGGGAGAGGGGTGTCACAAGACACCCGTGGCAATTGATGAAAGGGGGGAAGAGGTGTCACAAGCGACCAGACTCACATGCACGATCACTTGTGACGCTTCCCTGGTTGACATTGTCTATTTTAATTGTATGTGCTTCTCATTTTCGATGTATGAATACATATGTGTGTATGAATACACACATAGGGACTGTTTACAGTATAGCTCTCATGAGGTTGGGAAGTTCGGCGCGAGAGGGGAAGGTCCTTGAACGGCAGGAGTGCGGTGCTGAGGCCACTGTCATACGGCCCCTCCGTTGTTACCCTGCAGGGAGGGGCATGACGCTACACACGGAGATTCCTGTTTCAGTGTTTAAATACAAATAACATTGCACATTTTGATAAATTTAGTCAGACTTTACTGACAAGGATAACAGAAACATTGCGGAACTGCATTACACTTCAACAGTACTAGTGTAGTTCTGCAGGCCAATGGCCGTAGACCAGGGTCCCGGGTTCGAATCCGGGGGATGACGGATGACTCGAGATGACGGATGACCCCGGGGCGCCCCGGCCGACGTGAGACTAGGGGCGGACCGGGGAAAGAGGAGAAGAGGGACAGTGGTCTTCCCTCGAGAGAGTAAAGAAAGAGAAGAAACCCTTTTTAACCTTTATTTTTCCTACCTTTCTTTCATCTCCTTGCTCACTTTGTCAAATGGGTAGCGAAAATCGTACAAGTTCTCACCTTAGCCGCGCGACCGTCCGGTTACTGTGGTGTTTTCGGGAAGGCCCTACGGGCGGTGTCACCCTGTGCAAGGAGGAGGCCCATTTCATTGACTCTTCCCCCCTTCTCATTGTCGTCCTCGACATTTGCTCGTCTGTCATGACACGAGCAACCATTTTTTTGTACCCTGGGTAGAGTTCTTGTTCTTCTTTGAGGAAGGGCACACTGGGTCAGGTCAGACCCACACTGGCAGAGACTTGCGATACTTTGGGATGTACCACAAGCTACTCTGTCCGCCCTGGTTAGAGTCTTTGTTTGCTGAGGGAGGCTTGACGGTAGCAACCGCAGCACTTTGGGATGTGCTGCCAGTCTTCTGGTTCCGTTGCCTTGCCGGCGGCGCTTGCGGATGTGTCGTCGTGCAAATAGTTAAAGTTAAAAAGAAAACAAACAAACAAAAACGGAATCCTTGCGGTGTGGTGAATGTTTGTGGCCAGATGTTCTACCCAGGAGAAGGAGATAGCAGTGTGATGTCACTTCGTGTATGGACCGAGGGTGAAAGAATACTGTGAGGCAATCTTGTGGCTGTACCAATAAGGCAACTGTACGGTTTGATGAAGGTGTGGTGACGCATTAGACTGACAATCGAACTTTGACTCGACTGCTGCGGGCGAGATCGCCGTGTCGCCAGCGGAAGCACGAGGTTCTCGAATGAAAATGTACGGCACGAGAGAGGGCTTCTCTCGTAGAACAGCTGGTGGTCCTACTTACCACAAGCTGTACGTCACAATCAGGAAGGAGGGTGGCCTGGACTTTTCACTGCCGGACCCTTTCGTTAGTGTCGCGGAAGGGCAGCCATCAAGGACTCGTCAGTAGAGCACACCAGTAGATTGTGACATCCGGGCTCTACCACGCCCGACGCGATCGGAATCACCCCCGAACACTCTGGGCGGCGATACAAACGCGAGCAACCGTATCCTGCGTAGCGCTAAACAAGCTGACCACCAGGATCATGACAGCGAAATTCCTTCCTTTAAGGAGGTTTTGGGGAAAAAGCAACAAGACAACAATTGAACTTTCTCGCACCCCCCGGACTCCAGTCGTCCTCATCGCGTCTCCATTCCGCCTCCCCAGCTGGACCCGCTGCCCATACAAGTCGGCAGGCTACACACGATGGTCCAACTGGGCTGACCCTTCCGCTGAAAGCTGAACACCGCCTCCAGACCCCGCAGATGAGTCAATGCTCGCTGCGGGCACAACAACCGCTTGTCTAGAATTGTTGTTTCTTGCGGAACTGGGCGCTTCTCAGAAGGCTGTGCAGACTACTGAAGTGTAGGCTTGTGCTCTCTGATCCAGAAAGGTCTTGTCCGAGGTATCTAGTAGTGGATTGAGGGCTACGAGAACGGCGTGCCCCACAAAGGGAATGAAAGTCTTCGACCAGACGGTGGCGGGGCAGGCCCAACTGTTCCCGATACACGGTTTTTCTTCGCAGGAGGAATTAAGGCTTTCATGTCACTGTAGGGAGGAAACTCCCACTCGTAGCAGCCATCTAAGAGTTACCAGCGACTTCCTCTCTGTCCTCTAGCAAAAGTTGTGTACATCAGGCTAGAACAGGTGCCGGGAACTATAGTAGCTACGAATAGCGCAGGCACATTCGGTCTGTCGCAGCTTCCGGTCTCTGACTCGGTATAACTGTCCTTGACCGGACCTCGCTTTGCACCTGCTCCTGCGATCGGTGCTCGGACCAGGACGTTGCTCGGTGTCCGTAGAGCGGAAACCATCTTCCACGAGTCTCAACGTCTGAGAGGCTGGCCGAAAGATGCTTCAGAAGTGGGGAAAAGTGTCCTAGGCTTTCGAGTTGTTTCTGGAAAGCTTCCTGAGTGGAGAAAGAACCGTGGACGTTTGGCAACGCAAGAGCTCTATCTTTACACGTCACTCTGCGTCAGGGGACCAGAGAACCACCGTGGCAGGGAGACGGATCCAGGAGGCGGGTACCTGTCACGCAGGTCTGTCACGTGCCAGTTTGATGATCACCGCTGCAGCGAACAAGTATTATCTGTTCGGCTTTCTGAGTATTCCGAGCACGCCACCACACTCACACACGAACTACGCAGGTCTCGGTCCGCTAGGGCTCGCACCAATGTACGAGCGACTCCCGGCGTGGCGCGGGCGGAGTTTGGTCTCTCGCGCTCGCCTACCCTGCCGCCGTCAACCGCTTGACCACCGCACTCCGCTAGTGGAAGTTTGGTCAGCCCGCGTAGGTAGGTATACTGATTCAGTGACGAATATTTGTGGTATACTGATTCAGTGACGAATGTTTGTGCTATACTGATTCAGTGACGAATGTTTGTGCT
>NW_027156449.1:0-257 GCF_002600585.1 Cystoisospora suis | reverse complement strand
ACTCTAGCTCGGAGGATCAAAGAGGGAAAAGGAAAACCGTCCGGAGAACTAAAAGAAACAACCAAGAAAGGGGAACAGAAAAGGAAGATCGTCTAGAAGTAAAGGGGGAATCAGAGGAAGAGGTAGAAGTTCTAGAAAGGGAAGATCAACCGTTCCACGTATCCTCAGCAGTTGAAGAAGCCTTGGGCGTGTGTCGAGAGGAAGAGCCCAAGCTGAGGATAGTTCGGAGGAAGAGGAAGGAGACAGTCAACAGGATA
>NW_027156448.1:850-1498 GCF_002600585.1 Cystoisospora suis | reverse complement strand
ACAATAGGTAACACGCACAATATTAGAATAATAACACTTAGAGTAGTTAGTTATAGTTAGTCAGTGCAAATAGTTAGCCAGCGCTAGTTCAGCTAGTCCAGGTAGCCGGACACGGGACTAGCGAGGCGGGCGAAGCCACGGCGGGCCACCCGCCTTAAGCGGTGGTAACGAAATAACAACGTGTGCAATGTTCCCACAAGGGAACACAGAGTCAATTTTTTTCTTATGTTTTAAGAGAAACTGGGAAGTGTTGACTCGGAGAGACAGAGTCGATATGTTCTTACGTTTGTGGATAACTAAGAGGTGTTGGCTCGGTGTGGTGTGATGCGGCGTTGCTGAGTGGTGGAGACAGTGCGAGAAGTGCTGTGGTGCCGGAACGTGTCCCAGTGAACGTGAAAGACTTGGTGAACTTAATTGAATTTAATTTAAGTCATCCTCTCAAAGAGAAAGAGCAAATAGAGTGGAAGAGCCACTCTACGTTAGTTAGAGATTTGCGCTCCTGTTGGGAACAGGAGAGTTAAGGCAGCGCACCCCCTTTCCAAGGCTGGTAGCGTGAGCCGTGGTAGAACGAACTCTGCGCCGCTGCGAGTTAGAGTTAACTCGTCAGCGTAAGTGAACGTTAGGAAATAGGTAATTTGTGCTAGGTAG
>NW_027156448.1:0-267 GCF_002600585.1 Cystoisospora suis | reverse complement strand
ACTCTCCGCAGTAGTCAGCAGAGTTTGGGCGAGAAAATCCTAATGATTAGGGTCCTCTACGACTCATCCTCCGATCAGTCGCGCAGGCTCCCAAAGTCGCCGCAGCGGAGCATATCTACATCCGCTCCTAAGACGCGAAGGGCGGTTACCGCCCACGTCGGCGTCAGCCGTGCGAGAAAATGCCGAATTGGTCTCCTTTTCACATCCGACTCAGCCGTGAAGAGCTCACTTAAGGTCCACTAGGTGTAATAAAATTGGTGTTCAAAC
>NW_027156447.1:0-462 GCF_002600585.1 Cystoisospora suis | reverse complement strand
GTAGTTAGCTATAGTTAGTCAGTACAAATAGTTAGCCAGCGCTAGTTCAGCTAGTCCAGGTAGCCGGACACGGGACTAGCGAGGCGGGCAATGCCACGGCGGTCCACCCGCCTTAAGCAGTGGTAACGAAATAACAACGTGTGCAAGGTCCCAACAAGGGAACGAGAGTCGATTTTTTTCTTATGTTTTAGAGAAACTGGGAAGTGTTGAATCGGAGAGACAGAGTTGATATGTTTTTACATTGTAGGCACCGAAGAAGTATTGACTCGGTGTGATGCGCGCGGTGTTACTACGTTCGTGGAGGCAGTGCGGGAAGTGCGGTGGTGGCGGAAGGTATCCTAGTGAACTTGAGAAACTTTATGAGCTTAATCGAATTGAATTTAAGTTATCCTTTCGAAGAGAGAGAGCGAATAGGGTGGAAGAGCCACTCTAAGTTGTAAAGGAATTTGCACTCCTGTTGGG
>NW_027156446.1:22728-23029 GCF_002600585.1 Cystoisospora suis | reverse complement strand
CCTCCTCATCCGTCACAGCTGCGATTCCTTGAAGGCGCTCATCGACTCTACGTAAGTCTGTTTGCGTGCGAAAGGCATCTACATACAGTTGCATGCATGCACGCTCTCATTTGCAGAGAGAGAGAAAGACGGGAAGCTTCTTGAGTATGATATGAATGTGGTGATAAACAACAAATGAGGAGAGGAAAGGTCATCACAGTCAACTCTATCGACAGTTCCCGCAGATATAAGGACAAGGGGAAGTGAAAGATAGCTTCTCTGGTTTTTATCGATACCCTCCAATCTATCTACCTATCTATCT
>NW_027156446.1:0-22245 GCF_002600585.1 Cystoisospora suis | reverse complement strand
GAGGGCAGCTCAAGGTAGAGAGAGGAAGTTCGTTGTGTTTGTGAAATCACCAGTCAAGAGAGAAATATGTTGGGGAGTCCCTCGGTCACATAGAAGGTGCATGATGAGGAAAGAGAGAGAGGGGCATGCCCTTCATCCCTAGTTGTCTTATTCAGACAAAGCGGAGCTCCATACTGAAATAACTTCTCATTCCTCTGCCCTGGCTTGCTTTTGTCACATCGCCGGCTTCTATGTGTGTATGTCTTTATGAAGATGTATGCAAATATGTATATACGTATGTATATATGTATGCACGTGTGTATGTACATGTATATGTGCGTACATATTGATATACCATGTATGTGTATATCTATACATATATGCATGAATCTGTATGTATGTGTTTCTCCCTGGCTCTCTGGTGTGTTTCTATGTGTGTCTAATCTCTCTCCGTTTCTTCTCCTCATTTTGTCGAAACAGAATACATACCTTCAACGACAAGAAGCTCCATCACTCCTCTATACTCCATCAACTTCTTCCTCTACCAAAGACAGTCATGTCAAGAGAAATGCTTCGTCATCTTCTTCTTCGGCAACAGCCACAGGACCGGTAGATAGTACAAGCTTAACACGAGCCTATACAAGCCACCGCTCTCAACCTCGCACAAGCTCGAGCGGATCTTTGGCTAGATCTCATTCCATCCCTACTCATCAGGACTTTGCAGCAGATTCTTCTTCTTCTTTTACATTGAAGTTAGGTCTTACCCCACTCACGAAACCATTAGCTCCTCAGGCTCTTGGAGCGAATCTCATGCCCTATACCTTGTTAGTAAATCTGACATTTCATCGTATAGAGCAGCATCTCTTCTTAGCGAGGGCCTGGGCAACTTCTGCTGCAGGAGGTGGAGCTGGAGCGGGCGCGAGACTCTATGCTACTCCAAAGGGACAAGGTGTACGTACACCCGGAGGTTCTTCTTCTTATTTAGCAGCTATAGGAGGGGCTGGTGCGGCGATACTTACACCTTCGGTTGCTGTTCTCAATTCTTTCAGAAAACCGCAGCTACCGGTATGTCACCAAAACCAGGAGGAGAAAAGAAGGACATCTGCATGATGTAAAGTTGGGGAGGAGATTTTCCGTCTTTCTCCTCTTGGACCGCAGAGCACCTCGATGAAAGGCGGATAGACTCATTCCACAAATAGAAGCTCCTCACCTTTCATTGAGATGGATAGATGGAGAGATTCCAGTTGAACAGAAAGCAAAGGAAGGGCTTGATTCCTATTCAGATTGGTAGACTTTGTTCGGCCTCCATCGGTATGTACGTATTAGCCCATCAGAATGTTTGTCTGCGTGCCTCTTGTCCATGCTATCTTGACACGTAAGAGTGATGAGAGAGGAAAGGAGGAGGAAACAACCCCGTCACGTACATGCTCTACCGAAGAGCATCTCTAAGTAGGTCATGTATACGTAGGGTGTGCGATCAGTCTTTTCATTTCTGGAGGAGGTGATCTTCACCTTCCGGGTTCAAGTCTCATAGACACCTGTAGGCAAATACTTTCATCTATCTATCTATCTATTACAGGTGTAAGCATCCTGCTTTCAACATTCTTTTTGGGTTCTTTTTGCTTCAGGAACTTCTTGCTGTCCTTCGGGGGCATCAGACTCGAGCGCCCGTCGAGCTTGATCGAATCCCATGGGAATCGTCACCCTCCTCATCCTCATCATCCACGTCTTCTTCATCGAGGTCTGCCCCCGATCCTAATAGTATGACTGTCTATTCAGATCGATCACAGGGCCCTTCATCCTCTCAGTCTGACCTTCCAGGAGGAGCCATGACGGGAATGGTAGGGGGGACATCTTCTTCGTCTTCTGATTCACATCTCCTACCATCATCTCGAATACAAACAGCTGGAGGCCTAACAACAGAAGGAGGCCCAGGTATATCAGGCCCCACATGGTCCGAGACGTCTTCTCGCAACACTCCTAGTAGTGGGGCGAATCCTATGAGAGAGCAAGGGGGTTCTGTCCATTCTCGTCTCCATCATATTCATCGAGGGGGTGGTGATGGGGCTTTAGCGATGCCTGGTATACAAGGAGGCGAAGTCGAGATGCCGGGCCGTTGTATCTCACCAAGTGTAGTGGGGAGTAGCAGAAGTCATCTTGGGGGTGGTGTAGACAACACAAATCAACCCGGAGGAGGGGGAGGAATGGAGAGATCGGCAGTCCCTACCGATTCATACTTTTCAGCACAAGGCCCTCTCTCAATAACCTCGAGGCCAGCCCCAGGAGGAGGAGGGGGATCGGGAGGTGCTAGTAGTAGTTCTACTCCTACTACGACTACTACGGGAGTATCTCATCAAGTGAATAATGGAAGTCATGGTCAAGAAGGCTTTCAGCCAAAGGTTTCTCTTCCCACGGGGGGAGGGACAGGATCGTCATCTCCAGGTGTCATGACCGGGGAAGGAAGAGGAAGACAACAACAACAGCTAGTGCAGCCTTCACAACCACAAGGCTCATGTATATCTGGTAGTAGTAGTAGTGGTGGAGGGGGTCAGACTTCAGCATCACATCCATCGTCGTCATCCTCACCAGGACAGACAAGCTTGATGCCGGCCAGCGCTCTCCCAGGGAGTAGTAGTAGTTCTGTATCGCTTCACAAGGGTGTAGATGGCGATATGGGTGCGAATAGTACTTGTGCGAATGCCGGAGGAGGGACAGGAAGTAGCAGCAGCAATGGTATCACTGGAGGTCTTCCTGGCAATGAAACAACCCATGTGGTGTCTCAGGAGGAACGTATAAGTCCTCCTCTTTCTTCGAGATCTACAGAGGACGGTGGCGGGGGACAACCACCCCTCTACGGGCAGCCGCAAGGAACCGCCGGTCTTCCCTCAGTTGGATTAAGTGGTAGTGGAGCTGCAGCGGGTGCCAATGCTGCTGTCAATGCTGGTAGTGAGAGTAGTACTAGTAATAGTGGTGGGGGTGTTCTTCCTTCATCCAATTCTATCTTGGGTTATGAGCGTCATCCATACATGATGCAGCAGGGGGGATCTCAAGAATCTCTATCTTCTTCTACTCCCTCTTCACGATGCCGTTCAGCTCCCGACATGCAGACAGGACCTCCAGGAGGAGGTGAGACAGCCGGAGAACAACATTCTTCAAGAGCGGGGACAGGGGGAGGGGGAGACGCTGCATCAAGAATATCTATGGGACAGACGTCTGGGTATCTCCTTCCCTCTGGTCTCGGTGGAGGAACCCTAGGAACAGGAGGTAGCCCCCCTGGTAAGGTTCCGGGAGGGGGGATGCCTCATGATTCTCGTTTGTTGTCTGCTTCTACATATACAGGGGGAGGGACAACTCCTAGTAATGCAACTAGTGCGGGCCCAGGACTAGGGGGAGTCTCGGGAAGTCTACCTCATCATCACCAAGGTTCCGGAAGCGTAATGAGATTCTATCAAGAGATGCAACCTCAGCAACACCAACCACAGCAACAAGGGGGAATGACAATGATAGGAATGATGTCACAGCAAGGAAGCGTTCCCCTCCCCCCTCGGTCAAGACGTCAGACCAATGGAGGAGGGGGAGATCGGGGCGTTCCGGGTACTACCACTACTACTGCGACAGCAGGGGTAGATTCCACAGCATCATCCTCGCCTTCAGATAAACAACAACCACAGCGGTATCTTGTACAGACATCTCCTCCTGGTAGACAACAACAGCCCTCATCTGTAGACGGGGGATCATCTTCTCGTCAACAGCTCTCTCCATCGAACTTCAGACAGAAACATCCTGGAGGAGGAGAGGCTATAGGGGGTGGAATCAGTAACACTCCATCGTCGTCTTCTCCAGGCAATAGCAATAGCAGCCATAGTCATCTGACGCCCTTGAAAGAAACATCAGCAAGCGGAGGAGGAGGTCTCTTATCTCGACTTCCCGAGGGGGGTGGAAATGCACCTCCTGGATATACACCGACAATGAATAGTGCCGTTTCAGGGCAACCACCGCTCCATCCCCACCCTCAGCATCATCCATCACAGCAGCAGCATGCACTATCACAAGATCTACGAGGAATGATGCCTTCGTCTTCTTCTACACAACAAGCGGGGTTACCTGATCCCCAGACAGCAGCTTCTTCTTCATACCTTCATTCTCAAGGGAACCCAGGCCATAGTAGTAATAACAGTAGCAGTAATAGCCCCGGGGTGATGATAGGGTCAGTATCTCTCAATGCCTCAACTCCATCTCCACCAACAGCCTACGGAGGTCATCATCATGCTCCTCCTCAGTCACAGCCATATATGAATAACGCTCCGCCTTCTTCGAATCGACAGGTCTCACCAACACAATCATCTTCCTGTATGACATCAAATAGCAACCCTGGGACAGGACGAGGAGGAGGAGGAGGAACAGAGACAACTCACCCCTCAACTCCAAGTGCGACCACCCCTCTCCTTCAGCAGGCCTATACTCAACAGCAGCAACAGGGAGGAATGCCTACCTCCTCTCAACACATGAGTACACAACCAGCAGGAGGAGGAGCAACCACCCCTACTACAACTTCTTCGCCTATGAGTCATCATATGGCTGCAGTACCACCTGCATCGTCAGGCACGCCAGTTGGAATTGCACCGCCTTCAGGCTATCCCCCAACTCATTCACGGGCTTTCTCTACGCGAGCAGGAGGGACGGGGTCATCTCCTTCTCAACCACAGGGAGGGGGGGGGCCCTCGTCTTCAACAGCAGGGAATCATTCATCCACACCAGGAGCAGTCGGGACAGGTAGTAGTCCTGGCCAGATGACAGGACTCGTCTCAATAGCGGGCCGGGAAGGGCAGCAGCACTTCCGAAATGCTTATGTGGTCTTACCCGATGGGAGCAGTAGGCAAGGCCCTCATATCATTGGGGGGTACCCTTCTCCTCCTCCTCCTCCACAGGGGGCATCCTCCACCTCCTCGTCAGGAGGAGGAGTTGGAGAAATGAAGCCAACACAACATCATCCTCAACAGCAGCAGCAGCCATATCCCATGAGTTTATCGACTCATCACCAACAAGGAGGTCATAATATCAATCATATGGCGATGACGACGACAGCAACAAGTGGGGGAGGAGGAGATGCAGGCGTTGCTGTTGTTGGGAGCGCGGGCTCGCAGCCATCGAAGTCGAAGAGAGGGGGACAACAACAGCAGCATGGCAAGACACCACAACAGCCTCGAAAACGACCTCGAAAACAATCCCCTCAAACGACTACAGCAGCAGCAGCAACAGCAGCAGCCAGTCTTGGAGGGGGGGGGAATGAAGGAGGAAATAGTTCAGGGGGGGGGATGCCTGGATTTCTTCCACCTGGGTCTATAATAGGTGGCCCCCACCCCCATCCTCAGCATCATACCCCCCATCATCAGAGACCGCCGGAAGATCTAGGAGGTCTAGGACCAGGAGGACTTCACTCATCTCAGCCAGGGGGGGCGTCAACTATGTATGGTGGACAGCCACCAGGAGGGATGACTCCTCCTGTAAACTCTCAGGGTGTATCTCAAACTTCTCTTCCTCCTTCACAACCGCAAGGAGGAGGAGGTCCGTTAGATCCTCATGTTGGTTTACTGAACCCACAGCAGCAGAGACCATATCACTCTTCACAGACAGGGAGCTCGTCAAATCCCTACACTTCCTCTCCAACTCATCCTCTTAATCCTATGGGATCGCACTACCCCTCGCCTCAGACCTCTGCTTCGCCGCAGCCCCGGGGAGGGGGGAGTGAGGACGGAGGTATCATGGCAGGACCTTCCGCTCCATCGCAGCCAACGCAACAGCAGCAGCAGCCCGCAGGAAGCTATGTGCTAGATCCACGGAGCGCCAGCCATTCAAGAGGGGGACAACAATCAGCCGGAGGTCCATCACCCCAGTCAATACAGCAGCAGCAGCAGATGCAGGCGACTTCGGCAACAGCATCTCGAGGTCCCGAGGGGGTGTTAGGAGGAGAGGGGGGTCATCATCATCAGCATCCCCCCCCAGTAGGAGATTTTGGATCTCGAGGAGGTCTGATAGGAACCCCCTTACAGCAGCCCCCCCAGGGAGGAGGAATGATGGGCTATCCTCCCTCTCAGGGGCCATCTTCTCAACCGTCTCAACCTCAGCCTTCAACACAGCAGCAGCAGCAGCCATACTTCTATACGACTCCCGGACAACCTCCTCCGACTCCTCCACAGGGGGGAGGAAACCTTCCTATGTCAAATCCCTATCTGCAACAACCCCCTCAGCAACAGCTGTCATCTCAGAATGGAGATCCTTCTCAACAGTATTCAAGTGCCCATCGATTAGGAGGGGGCCAACAGCAGCAAGCAGCAGGAGGGGGAGCAGGATACTTTCCTAACTATGTCGGAGCTACAACTTCGACAATGGCCTCTCGTTCGACAACGCCGAGTCGCTCACCGGGAAACCCACAACAGGGGGGAATGATTTTTCAACAGCCCCAGGCTCCAATTGCATGCGGTGGGGGTCCATCTGGACATCCTTCGAATGGTCCACCTCCCACATCTTCGGCCTCTTCTCAGTCAACAGTCAGAGGAGGGGGAGGGGGCAATGGAACTCTCCATCATCATCAAGGTATGGCCAATACATCTAATGATATGGGAGGTGGGGGTTCTTCTTATCATAGTAATGGGATACCAGGAGGAGGGATACCAGGAGGTTCTGCTTCGTCGTCACCCCCATCCTCATCGGGGTACTTCAATCATACACACCATCCGAATAATAATACATCAAGTGTCTTATGTTCTCCAACAAGTAGTAACAGCAGTTACCTAGGGGGGCCTAACACCAATGATCCTTCTGTTAGACAGATGCCAGGACAACAACAACCACCACCCCAGCAAGCACAGCAGCAGCAACAGCAACGTGTTGGCCCCCCTTCTTCATCGTCTTTACCCCCTCGGAATAGTAGTGGATATGAATACCCTGGAGTCACCGCAAGTGGAAGTTCAGGGGGAGGAAATCTCTCTCCTCCAGGTTATCCTCCTCCTCCTCAGCAACAACAGCAAGCGTCGTATGATCATACACAGCAGCCGCAGCATCATCCCATACAAGGCTTCGGACAACTCCCAACTTCATCTGCACAGCAGTCTAACAGTATGCTTCATCATAACAATCTCCTTCCCCCTGCTGGAGTTGTAACTACAGGGGTCTCACCACCTTCAGCAACTCCTCAGGAGGGGGGAGGGGGAATGCCACATGGAAAGGCCACTCCATCTAAAAGTTCTAGCCGCAGCCACCCTGGGCATCATCAGCCTAGTAAACGCCAAGGGGGGCAGAACTTACAACAGAGACAAAACGCTTCGGGGGGAGCCTCAGCAGTCACCTCCCAACAACAGCAACAGCTTCTTCAGCAATCCTTGCCACACCCACAGCAGGGGGGAGGGGGGGGGGTATCTCAGCAGGGGCCTCCTCAAGGTCTTTCGACGTCCTCTTTGTCGCATGGACAGCAGCAGCAGCAACCACAACAGCACTATTCTTCTTCTCAACAGCATCAACAGTCCATGGGAGAGTTTCTACCGCCTCCTTCTTGACTGGAATAGCAAGGGGCGGATGATCGATCGATCGTATACAAAAGCGAGAAGGGTGGGGGGTGATGAGTTAGCTGTTCGAACATGTCAAGTGTCTTCTGAGCTATTGTAAAAAGTTTCTTCGCGAACCGGTGGTCCTCCAAAAAGAGGAACCGTTTTCTTTTCTCTCTCTAAAACTTTACTTTCTACACTACAGGGTGGTTAAATCTGGGGGGAGGATAGCTTGTATAGACACGCACATGCAAGTGGAACGGTGGCAATTGCCTATATACATCCAGGATCCGGGTGTCGTGTTTAGGCTGCTCTCAACCTTTCCTTTTCCGTGTGACGAGAACAGCCCTGGGTGATGTCCCACGAGGCGATTCCTACCTGTCGAAGGAGGGGAAGCAAGAAACCAAAGAGGGAGGGACTAGGGTGAAGTTGGTTATGATGGAGAAGAGAGAGTGTATACACGTCTGGAAACAGTACAGTAGTGACTCGTGTGAGGGATGACCATCTCTCTCTTACTCATAGGTAGACAGAGACCTTTGAGAGGAGAGTTATAAAGGGCGGTGCTTGCGGCAACATATCAATTGACCTGTATCTCATTCGCGATTGACAGGCAGGAGAAACGAGTAGATCGGTTCACATCGATCTCTCATGAGAAGATGTGCTAGGAGGGCGACTTGTCGAGTTTAGGGGGCGTCCTCAAAGGACTTGGTGTTTTATGACGGAGGGATGTCTGATACATTGACCCATTTCTCCTCAACACATATATTCTCCGTCGTGAAGATTGTCTTTCTGGCTTTCTATCGTGGAGTCATTCTTTTCGCGGGAGAGTGGCTTTCGGCTCTTCTCTAGTGTCAACGGCAGTAGCACCAGCGACAGCAACAGGGAAGTCGTGATGTGGGGTCGAGACGATGAAGTGAAGTCGGTGCAGCTCGTCCCTTTCGCTTTCTGTTTGATCCGCTGGCTTTTTGACTCTGGACGGGGGAGGAGGGAGAGGGTGGGTGGAAGAGAGAGAAGAAGAAGTACGGACGATATGGGGGTAATCCCCTATAAGTTGTCATGTGTTTTCCTCCCTGATAGACTCCTGAAATCTCCTTGTCACTGGAGAAGTAAAGCAGTAGAAGACCATGCATGATCTCCGTCCTAGAACAGACGGTACTGTCGATTTTCATGTATACGCGTGGATATATATACATGTATATGCATGTGTGTAGTATGCATACGAATGTCATATCTATAGGAGGACTAAGGGTTAAGGAATGAATTCTTGTGGGGAATCAGCAGTCGTAAGAGAGAGAAAAAGAAAGAGAGCTTCACCTTTTCTCTCGGCTCACATATCTATCTATATATCATAGACTCGGTCTACATATGGAGAAGTTCCTTTTTGTTTGTTTCTTGACGCGTCTGTCTGAGTCGTGTCGTTGTATTCTCACGTAGGATGAGTTGCAGCTCCCCTCGACGGTTATAGTTGGTCAGTTAGCTTAGCTGATGAGTTAACGAGCTACTTGTCTGCTTAGTTAGCTAGCCATCTGGAGAGGTCGGGCGAAGGAAATCCACACACACAGTAGAAGGAAGAAGACGGAGAAGCACAGCAAGAAAGAAAAGATGTCTCAGTCTGTCAGCTTGATTGCTTACGGACGGTTTGCTTGGCTGGGGCTCAGTCATGCTCTGCAATGGCTGTTTATTGTTTGTCTGTGTGTCGACTTTTCTCTCGCTTTCTCACATTCCTTTGACGAGGGGGGATGGGGGGAGAAAGTGAAAGTGAGAGATTCTTGTGATAAAGATTTTGCGCATGTCATATACGTTCCTTTCATTGCGTGTGTAAACTGGCGCTTGAATCTCTCCCGCTCATCACCGGTTAGCTGGTCGGCACAGGAAGAAACCCCACAGACGACTAGCTTGGCGACACGTGTAGGTGTCTAGCTTTCAGCGATTGTAAGGAGACTAGAAGGAGGAGTGATAGCTATAAATTAGTCCAGACTGCCGTGAGCCGTTTTACTGTAGTAACATAAGATAGACTATCTTTCTTTCCAGGACCCTACTCGTACCTCCCAGGGACTTCTTCTCTTGACCAGAAGGAGACAGGAAGAAAGGTGACTCGCCTCTTTCTCCTCGATTGTATGAAGAAGTTTTCCATCCCATTCATCATCTGTTTACTATCTCTCAAGGTTTCTACAGAGAACACCAGAGAGATCATGTTCTTAGCGGCCATGACGAGTCTACAGCCGGAAGAGAAGGATCGGTCAGGCACTATTCTTTGTGATGAGAAGAGCTCTGTCCTGCGAATCATTGTATTCAAGTCGGAGAAGTTAGATAAAGTTTCTGCGATAGGAGCCGTGCGAGTAGCTTGTTGTACGTGGGCCACCGCTCATGCCTTATGTTGTCAGTAGCAGTTGGAGTAAGATGTAGATATCTATGATAGGATGTATAGATATATACATATATATGGAGAGATAGATCCACCATGTATTGCAGTGAAGGTCTCCGCGCCAAAAACATCGGTGTTGCGCTTCACCCCTCGGGAACGGGAAGAGCGTAGCTAGACACACCGCCGGTAGTAGACGCGGGGAGACCTACACAGGAAGGAGAGAAGAGAGAACTCCGACTCCTAGCAGCTACCCTGTCTCAAGAGATTTCGCGGATAGCTACTTGCTGTCTGTAGCCGGCTGAGGATCTATTCTCTCCATATCTATCTGCGATCTTTCTGTCTGTAATCGATCTTCTATCTATCTATCTAACTCTGATCTATCTATTTGAACTCACCATCTATTCTATGTCTTTCAAATCTATATCTAATCTATCTAGCTCTCTATCTATATCGAAGAGCCAAGTCCTGAAGGTGTCTCTTCCCCCAAGAGGGAGTTCTGCCGTCTGTTGGGGGCGTCGTCGTAATGAAGGAACGACATAGTACATGAGAAACAGCAGGATATGATCGATTTTATCACAGCTGTCTGCTCGAGACGAAAGGAAGAGAAGAAGAAACGGAAATCGATTCAAGTCTTGCTGTCATACAGCAAAAGAGAGACAGAGAGAGACAGATAGGGCAGTGGTGAGTAGCCTTGTTGTTGTTGTCCCCTCGCTCCCCTTCTCATCGTCATCTCACCTGGGGCATAGCAACAAGGAAAGGAAAACCCTATCTCCTATCTATATATAGTCTTCAATCAGAAAGACGTCTCTCATTCTTCATCTCTCTCTCTTTCTCTCTCCTTCTTTCTAGAAGAACGCCTACACGAACTCCTTAGCATAGTGAAAAACTCCTCTGTAAAGACGGGAGTGAAAGGAAGCAACTTTCCTTCGCTTACATGAACAAGCAGTCACCACAGACATGTAAGCATGAACAACACTAAGAGAAGGCCGCTTGTCTTTTCTTTGCGTTCATCCTTCTCATCGTCATTCATCGATGCTTTCAAATCTTGTCGAACCACAACGACGACAACAACAAGGTGCTATGTAGCTAGCTGTCCTCAGTTCATCACAGCGAAGGAAAAAACGTGGCTCCTTCTCTCTACTTCTCCTCCTGTCATCGAAGAACAAGGAGAAGAAGGAGTGTTTTTCGTTAGGTTGTCTTTTCCTTTCCTTCACCTTCTTTGATCGTCCTTGCCTTCTGTTGTACACCCCCCTCACCGGGGGAAGAACAAGGGAGAGGATGTATCTCTATCGTGGTGTCAACAGGCGAGAAAGAAGAAGGACGTCCAGGTGCGGAAGCAGAAGAAGATGAAGAACCTTGGACACGTCGATCTCTACTAAGGACCTCTCTCACCTCTCCCCTCTGTGGCGACCGTGAAGATGACGAGGAGGAGGAGGTAGACGCGTAACAGGACTTGAGAATTCTTGATATGAAAGTATGACTATTGTTGGTATGGTGGCCTAAGGCCGATCTAGAAGAAGAAGCAGAAGGGAAGAGGTATGATGACAAGAGAATCCGTAGTCGATGGATTCGCCCAAGATGTTGTGGAGATCTTCTCATGGTGTCAAATCTCCCCCCTCCGGACGAAAGACTTCGCTTCAAACATCCATGTAAAGCAAAGATACGAGCGAACTGATTACAGAATAAGAACCCCGAGAGACATATGGGAAGAACCACAGCGCATGCAACGACGCCAAAAGCATGATCTAGAAACCATGTATGGACCTGATCTCGAACAGATCGCAGAGATCGAAAAACCTCTTCTCGGATAGCTTCTAGTCTTAGACTATAGTGAATTTGCTCCTTCACTTTCTCTGTGACTTGAGACATGATCGAACGGGGTCGTAGAGGTAACGGAGCACCAGACGATGACGCTGTGGCCGCGGAAGTACTTGTGAGACGCTCGCTGTCTGTCTCTACCCCATCTTGAACAGGGGCATGAGGAGCACTGAGAGCAGTCGAAGTCTTTTTAACTTGTTTGGCATGCCCTCGGGATGGACGATGACTGGGAACAAGAGTTGCCTCATCTTCTCCTGGTACTTCATCTTCTTCAACGTCATGAGCTGTTCTTCCTACAAGCGATTCTCCCCTGCCTCCCCTACTACCTGGAATGGGGACCTCCAAGCTCTTCCCAACAAAAGAGCGAGAGACAGGAGACACCCTATCTGAGTGACTTGGGCTATCTAACAGATCTTCTGCACCTCGAGATAAAGATGAAGAAGAAGATGCCGTTGCTTCTAGTGATCGACTGTCGAAGATCGGTTGAATGTCCTTGTCTACTAAAGAGCTTCTTCTTTCCTCATTCGTCTTCTTCTTATCGAAGAGCTTCCCCTCCTGCTGTTCCTCTCCATATCTGTCAAGACGATGATAAGGATCACCTACGACTGGGGCTGCTGTCTCTCTCTCGTGTACAGGCTGGGCTGGTGGAGTAGGCGACGTTTCCCAGATCGGCAAGTTCATACCAAAGATACCAGCAATAACTGCAGCTATAGATGTTGTAAGAGAAAAGAGAGATATCTTCACATTCATCTGCATGTAAGCATTTCGACAAACGTCCAAATGCATCTAAAAACACAAAAGATACACACACATCTAAATAGACAGATAGATTAAAGATAGATAGATAGATAAAGATAGATAGACAGATAGATTAAAGATAGATTGATTGAAAAGAGATAGATGAGGGTTAGATAGATAAGTAGATAGATTAACGAGACACAGGGAGATAGATAGATTGATGATGGACAAACTGGTAAAGACAGATGGGTAGATAAAAGAAGACAGATGAATGAAAGAAAATAAACAGATTGGGGACAGGCAGATCGAGATAGATAGATAGATAGATAGATGTAGACAAGATCAGCTTCATCATCTGCATCAATAGAAGGGAGATACGCGGCGTGTGCCTAAACACATTGCAATCTTTCATATCCTCCTTCTTCAGCAGGCTTAAATGACTCTGCTCCTCAACTCCTACTACTAAACAAGCGCGTTATGAATACAGCCTTCCCCGAGAAATAGGTACATACATAGATACAGTTTCACACACGCACGCTACAGATTCCCACATACATACAGATGAATACACACATACAGATATCTCCATACATACATACGTATTCACACATACGTACAAACGTATTCACACATACATACATACATATTCATACACATTCACATATATATATATATATATAGATACGGCTTCGGGGTGCGTTATACCGTGCCACGTTGTCTCTGGTAAGAGGAATGACGAGAATTTCCGTGGCATCTGTACTCGCAACTGTATCAGCATGCTTGTACATGTATGTAGTACTTCCGAAATCTGTAAGAGAAGGCACTGAAGAAACTCGAAGCTCCTGTCCACATCTCTACGTCAGCACCTCCTCTCCAACCAACCCCTCGCAGTGAAGGATGGTGTGTCGATTACAGTGATGTCTTCACCGAAAATGTGTTCTTTCTTTCTTTCTTTTAGTCGCTTCCTTTTCATGTGAGAGGAATGAATGGCGTTTGTTAGACGACAGGCCTACCTACCTTCGTTAGTTCCTCATGATGAATCACACAGCGTTTCGCCGTTAAGATATCACAGAGAAGTTCATCCACTTGTTGAAGACATCCTTCTAAGAGAAGTTCAGCATCGGCATGATCTTCGCGCGCATGCGGATTTCTATCCACCAAAGGAAGAGACAATAGACAACAAGAAGGAGAAACAGAAAAGACACAGCGAAGCAACACACATATATACATACCTACATACAGTTGCCTCATCAATCAATCACCCGAAGTACGAGCTCGGACCCCTTTTTCTCTTCTACCTGTTCTCCAACTGAACCCCCTTCAATTAGAGAACTCAAGCGTATAATAGAACAACTCATGCAGATAGCGAAGACCTAGCGGGACGAAGGAGAGATCAAGAATATCAAAGGGAGACAGCAGGAGCAGCAGTAGAAGCCATACACGAAGCAAGAACACCAAGTCATTTCTTCCATCACATCCTCGTTAGGCCCAATGCTCGGAGACAAGTGGGTTCAAGCAGACAGTCCCTTGTCTTTTTCTGGCCTTATCAGGAGAAATGCCAATGTGACAGAGGGAGCTTGCCTCTCAGTGAAAGAAAGAATCAGAGGCTACAGATAGATACATAGATAAAGATAGATCGATAGAGTCTATCAAGAGAGAGAGAATTCACATAGACAGACAACTACATCACGATGTAACGATACACATGGAGAGACACTCGGAGGAAGTATTGTAAGCGTCAAGCAGAGGCACACGTAAGAAAGAGAGTTGGGTTGGTGGTCTCTTGAAAGAGACTCATCTTGCAAATTCCTTTTCATAAGGCATTTCCCTTCTCTTATGGAGGTAAGTAATCTTTCTATTCAAAACGTCCTTACGTATGAACAAGCTTATCCGTTAGATACATGTCCGCCATGTCATCGTCGTCGCTCAGGAGTCTCGTCAAACAGACCCTCAGAGCATCAAGTCGCGCCTCCACGTCCTACGCATGAAATACACACGCCTCGTATCATGATAATCCAGACAGAACGGAAACCCCGCGACTTCTTCAGAAAACTAGATCCTGTGAAAGAGAAATCATCACTCTAGATGACGGCGTTGTCGGGAATTGTATGGAGCAAATGGAACGAAAAACCCAGCCAAGCGAGAAGACAGCACCAACAGGGGGCAAATGTACTTCACTTAGACATATTGACGACCGAACTCCCAGATACCTCCGTAACGGAGCCACCGTATATGTACATACATGATACACACGTATCCATGCATACATGCAGACACGTTCATACATGTATGCAGACATGTTCATACATACATACATACACTCTCTACAGGACACGCAGCACCTCTTGCCGAACCTTGTCAGTGATGATGTTGTGATGGCCTCCCTCTCCTTGCATCACATCCTACCACGTGTAGCAGGTCTATACACGTATATGTAGATATGTATATGTATATGCGGATGGAAGCGACGTACATACCTGTAACAAGTTTTTGAGAACCATGAGCTGATGCAGGGATGGCGTATGGAGCAAAGTGAAGAGAGTGACGTCGGCTGTTGCAAGAATCCATGCCCTCCCCCGATTGGTTGCCGCCGTCCTACCGCCCGTATGAGGGCGTGATGAAGATGGAGACGAACGACGAGAAGATGAACTTCCACTGATCGATTCCTCCTCTAAAGAGAGACAGAGACGCACCACACAAGAGAGACCAAGGAAAGGCCTAGTTCGGAAAAAGAAAAACATCGTACATAACAGCCATATAACCACTTCCTTCAGGGTATATACATATATACAAAGAGAAAGGTCGATACCAAGGTATATACCTAGACATACCCATCTTTATATACATATATATCTAAGGTCAATCCTCTTGGTTGCTGCATCCAACACGGATGACTGATAGATACATTCTCTCTTATCTTATCTTCGCTCTCCTTTCGGTCGAGTGGCACGAGAAAAAACCGGCCGCTGAAAACAGCAAGGAAGAAGGCCTCCGCCTTTCCTCTCACCCCCCTTTCCTCCATGAAGTTTCTTTCTCTTCCCTAAAGGTTCCTGTAGACACAGAAGGCTAGCTAGGACTTGACAAGAGGCGAAGGTTCCCGTCCAGGCTATTTTGTGTTTTCTGCCTTCCTAGACAGCCAGGTAGAGGAGGACTTGATCACTACGGAATCGCACATCTATCTGAGATGACATGCGCCAAACCACCCCTCACTCCTCTCGACCTCCCACTACTACTGCTCCCGGGCTGCTATTCCGGCCTCTTTCATCTGAAGCTATTTCAGCGACCATTGTCGGTTAGTAGATATTTCATCTCTATTTATATGCATATAGGACACCAGGATCGAAGATGTAGGAGATATACATAGAGAAGGACACCTTACCTCCTAGAGCAGCTATGGTGTCCCGTACACGCTCGACATAGTCCTTAGCTACGGCCTCAAGAGATCGGAGAGCTACCGTGAAGATCGCTTCAAGACATCTAAGCTCAAAGGGAAGCTGTCGAGGTAGGGTTGTAAACGGCGAATTCTCAGCAGCAAGTAGAGGAGACTCCCGACGGGGAGGAGAAGAAGAGGACGGAGAAGAATGACGGTAAGGAGATTGTCGCTCTTGATGATCGGCTGAACTAAATTTTCTATTTTCTTTCTCGTCTTCTTGTATAGAAGAAGCAGAAGGTATAAAAGCACCAGTCTTCTGATCTGCAAGATTCTCATGATGATCTGAAGAAGATGAAGAAAACAGAGGACAAGCTGTTCCCCCCTGAGGGAGCTCCTTCCCGATGGAGAGATTTCCTGAACCTTTATGACTGCCCCGCCCCCCTGTGTCTGGTGGGGCTGGCTGAGATGAATGAAGACAAGAAGACGTTGAAGGAGATAAACGACAAGAAGAGAAAGTAGCACAAGAGTGAGAAGAAGAGAAATTCATTTGATTCTCTGGTTTGGATTTACAGGAAGAAGACCGGAAGTGATCATAGGTGGTCTTCATACCTCTTTCGTGTTCATCTGAAAGTTGTTTATTCTCATCTAAAACAGATGTCCTTTCTAAAAGAGAAGACGAACTACTCAAGTGTTCGCTTCTATCTTTTCTTTTCTTTTTATCCGACGAAATACTTGCTGCTAAATCTATAGAGTCTTTACATGCTTGATTCCCCATCCCTAGGACTTCTCCCTCCATACCCTGTATCTTATTCTCTTTGGTGCCCTTCATATCGTCCAGATCTTGATTCCTCTGCTGTCTCTCCATTCCCCTCTTCTCAACGCTCTGGTGCTCATCTTCTTCCCCTCCCGAGAGCTTCTCTAGGTCTCTGATGCCTTTGAAATCCTTCGGAGATGTAGAGCCGGTCACACTAGGAAGAGAATGAGTAGAAGAAGAAGTTCGCGATTCCATCAAAGAAGAAGAAGAACCTTCGAAGGAAGAGATATCTGAGGAACCCCGAGAGGAAGATCCCCAGTCACGTCCCTCAGGAGGCCTTTTTCTAGGAGCGTAGTAGTCACCCCCGTATACAGATGAGCCGTTGTTGTTTGTATGACTGCTCGCTCCACCTCCTACCGTGCATTCATCCGATGAGAGCTGCTGTAAGATGGCGCTCATGACGGAAGGGTGAGGATGAAGTAAAAGAAGTCGATCAGGTCTGAGAAAGCATGCGTAGAAGAGAAAGTCCATACATGAACAGATAGACAAGAATAATAGTTTCCAACGGACGGACGAGGTGTCGCTTTTGTAGGTGGAAAAGTTGCTGAAAACAACCGACGCTCGAACCTTGTTGATTCTTCCTCAAGTGGGCCATGACCAAACGACAGAAAGATAGATAGGTAGTAAAGATAGATGGATAGATAAGGCCAGAGAGATAGTTAGGTATGTAGATACGTACATAGATAGATTGAGTCACGATAGATACGTAAAGAAGAGATAGAAAGATAAAGATGGACAGATCGCTAGATAGATAGGTGGATTAAAAATGTATAGATAGCGGAACATGATAATAGACAGAGGGATGGGTACAGATACGAGGATAGACGGGCTAAGACACCTCTGAAACAACCCTAGTCGTGTAGAAGAAAGAAGAGAAAAGACTTTCCTATCCTCATACCAATGCGAAACAATCCGACTCTACGATATCAACATCTATTTCTCTAAAACTTCCCGGTTTTGTCTTCTCTCTTGCTTTTGAGTCTTCCGTTTTTCTTTTCTTCTCTTCTTGCTGTTCTCCTTCTTCTTAGAAATGTATTCCTTACGTGAGCACTGCAGCGATATTTTCGATTTGCACTAGGATGGCAGTTCTCCTGACGAGAATCTTTGCATGCTGAAGTTTCAAAGCATCGAGGTTAGTGAGAAAGGGACCTTCCCCTAGGCCTATATCACTTGCCGATCTAGAGAAGATCGATGATTTAGGGCCATCACGTAGATGATTTTCGAATCTTAGTCCGAATAGATCACCTCCTTCTCCGCAACCTCTCTCCCTCTCCTCTACAGTCGACTCTTGTAGCCATCCTTCATCTCCCTTCGATGAGTCATTCTTAACAGACGTTTTCTGTTGATACAGAGTATGTCCCCCTTCATCACGAGGAGACATGTCGCTCTTCGAGTCCCTAAAGAAAAGACGTTTAAGATACTCATATGCCGAGAAAGCATGACGAGAGTTCCCGTTGACACCTAAGCCATGGGTTGGTCTCTTCTTAGACTCATGCGAATAAGAAAACGGTCCTTCACCTCCTCTGTCTGACGAAGATGTTGAAGGGCCTGGGGCTACGGTAGGGGGACGTACGACATCTACTAAGCGGATATCGCTGTAAGGGAGTTGAAGACTGGTGGCTAGCTGAGAACGAGAAATGGAGGTGTATCGACACCTATAATAGAGTTTTCTACATACACGATTTTGAGGTAGTGTACGAGGAGATGATGACGAAGAAGGCCACATGTTGCGTAGAAAGAGCTCTCCATCCTCTTCTACTAAAGAAGGCGCTTGAGTTGTAGAAGGAGGTCGGTCACTGCTGCTGTTGGAAAGAGAGGGAGAAAGAGGAGGAGAAGAAGTTTGATCAAAAGAAGACTTTTCGCGCTGCTTAGTCTCTTTGAGATACGGTCCAGCGGATTCTCCAGCAGGTATGGCTGTGTCAACATTATCATCTAGACCTTCTCCTAAGGGTGGTAAGGGAGACGTCTCCAAGACAGGCTCGATGATGCAGACCTGTGTATTGTGTGGAGAGACACAGAGATAGATAGAAACACAGATGTTGAAAACGTGATCCACCCCGGTACACATCTGTCAAAATGCGAAGGAATTCTCAACCCGTAGTGAAGGAAGGAACTTCTGTTCACCTCCTCTGGCAGAGAGCTAAGATGACGACTTCGAACTCACAAGGTTTGATTCCGAGAAAAGAGAAAAAAGCCTACATTTCATATCTCTCTATGAGAACCCCCCCTTTTTGGACGATTTGCTATGAAAAAGGAGAGACCTACATATACAGGATAGTCACAGAAAACCGCAGTGCACAGGCCCCGAGGGAGCTCAGTCCATACTGCACGCTACCCATCTGCCATACCCATATATGTAGATGTACACACGTCTACTTACAGATATCTACATGATACATTTAGATATCTATATGTATCTATATCTCTGTATGTGCTCGAGAGAAGGACCACGCATTTCCTTGTTCAATAGACAGATAGACACATAGGCAGACAGATCGATAGGTAGCTAAATACATAGGTCGATAGATAGATAGATCGTTATGGTAAGAAGAAAACGATGACGTGTCACACGTCTTACCTGTAGCTGAGCCCTAGGGCCAGAGAGTTTCGACCGTAGGATACGTGGGGTTGGGGGTGCTGTAAGAGGAGAAGGAGACGGAGGAGGAAGACCTCCACTACGGCTGGAGTTACGAGGACTACTGGAGCTGTCGATCTTCGATGAGCTCGCACCTTCATGACCAACCATTCTTTCTCCTCTTCCTGCTGAACTTTCTCTTCCCCCAGGCCCTATCCCTCCCTGGACATTCCTTATAGAGAGAGAGTCTTTCTCGGCTTCTCCGCGGTTCCTTGGACTGTGTTGTTGTCGCAAATCGAGATGCAGATCTGAAGAAAGTTTCTCTTCTCTCGAAGAACATCTGGTCTCTCCCACTCCTCCATCTCTCCTTCCAGAAGAATCGAGAGAACGGAGCCGCGCTGTTAGATCCCCCCCTCGCTGAGAAGCATCCTGGTGGCGAGGCTGATACGCCCCGTTATAACTGCTAGGAGACAAGCAAGAGGATTCTCTCTCATGTATCGTAGATCCTTTCTCGTTTGTCTCTCCCGTTGTAGAGAAGGACGTATGGGGCGCAGAGTCTGTACTAACGCAAGTATCAGCATGCCCGCGTTGTGATTCTCGTTGTCTTGCTCTCCCATCACACTTTCGGCTCGAAACAGGAGCAGTCTCACCACTAGGAGAAAGATACCATGAGGCTTCACTTTGGAATCCCCTGGTGTCTCTTCTCTCCTTGCGAAACTCACGATCTGACGAGCCCGGATGGGCTGAACAAAGGGATGATGAGGGAGATCTTACGGCTATACGGTGATGTAAAGGAGAGCAGGAAGAGCAGCAGGAGGAGGGGAAGAGCAGACATTGTCGCGGGGAACAATCGACGGGGGGTAGATAGAAAGAAGAAGAACCGCGTGAAGGAGACAAATGTCTCTCTTGACTAGAAAGAAATGTCGTGAATGACGGTGTTATGAGGGAGTGTTTACAGTGGAGCGGCTTGCGACAAGAAGAAGAAGTAGGACGACGAGGGCATAACGGTGAGAAGGGCAGTGAGGAGTTTGGACATGTAGGGTGTATCGAATAAGAAGAAGAAGAGCGAAGACTTGGCGGAGGGAGAACAAGGTGCGTTCTGGGATGGAGGGACTCTTCTCCCTTCTGACGTGACGTAGTAGTAGTAGTAGGAGCTGCTGGTGTGTTCTTGCATGAGTCTTTCCCAGTGAAGAAAGTATAGGAAGAGATGTGTCTTGTCCCTCCCCTCCTTCCTCTCAACAGCTCACTGTATAGATTCCGTATGCCCGCCATTGGGAAAGAGATGTGTGAAGAGACCACTGGACCGTTCTGGGCCTAGTAGGCAGAGCCATTTCCGATAACAGTAGGCAGCACAACAAGAGAGTTTTGACTTTGCTTGGGCCGAATATAAAAGAAAGTGGAGTTTGCATGCACGGAGGAGGGAAGGAAAAGAATGAAGAGTCACCACTCCCTCCTGCCATCCAAGAAAAGGAAGTCGGACGAACACGAGAATCGGAGATGAAGAAAAAGGCACGAAAGAGAGAGTGAAGCTCGAGAAAGAAAACGGATGAAGCAAAGGCACGGAAAGGGGAGAGAAGGAGGAGGAGAAGAGAAAGGCCAACTGACGAAGCGCGTACCAGCATCTGAGGTGAGACGTAGGTACAGGCAACCTAGCTCAAGAAACCAGATCTTCCTCCTGTTTAGATTGGACTGAGAAGCTTTAAGCTTCCTGCTCCTGTTTGAGAGAAAAGCAAAGTAGAAAGGACTTTACAAAGGCCTATGGAACAGAATGGTCCCCGCTTGTCTCTTCTCTGAGGGCATGTGTGGAAGCAGTAGTATCCGAGGTGAGTACTTACTTCTTGGCAACCGCCGCCGCACGGAGCGTCAAAAAGAGGTAGAGGCCGACATAAACAAGCAGAAAGAGAAGAAAGGAGAAAACAGTTGGAGACGAAAACGAGAAGAAACGACGCGCGATTCTCAAAATGATGGGATGTCGGGCCGTCCAGCATCTGTGTGAATGTCGAGTGCGAGCTGCATCGCTAGTCCGGCCCATGTGCGAACTGAAAGATTCGGAAGCCTCCCTTCTTCTTATCGTACAAACAGAGGACGCAAGACAACTTCTAATTTGTTCTTTAAGCCTTGGCTACTCAGTGGGAGACCGCCCCAAGGGTAAGGAAGAAGAACGGAGAAAATACTGCCAGCGCATTCAGATCTCGAACAGCCCGAAGCAGTGATTTTTCGCTGTGCTTGAATAGATGGCTTTTCCTTACTTCTTCTGCTAAGTAACTAACACACACCAGGCACCGACGAGGAAGCTGGCAAAGTGAAAAAGGTAAAGAACAAGAGAGAATACGGCGGCAGTTCTTCTCGATTCTATCTTGCCCATCTGTTGTGATCCACGGCCGTAGATGATGGGAGGGCATGCAGTCACATCTATCTCTGTCGTTGGTAGTTCATCTTCGATTAGCGTGCAAACCACAGTTGTCTCCGAATTCCTTCTCTGTCTCTCCTTCTCTCTCTATCTTCTTGTTAGTAGTGTGTGATGGTAAGCCACCATTTCTCGTCCTTAAAAGCCGAGACCTTTTGCCGATGGCTCTCGAATGAATTCTCTCAGTTCTTCTGGAGTCTCGACTTGTCGTACTCAACGGAGAAAGGAGACGACGAGAAAAGAAAAAGCAGGAACACCATCTGAAACAGAGAGATCCTGAGAACAAGTCAATGAAGTTGGTGGATTTCCTTCGCTTTGTTCTCTTCATATCTACTTCTCAGTGGTTGTCACAATGAGAGCTTTTCGGAAGAATGCTTGTCCGCGCCGGAGTAGCAGATGTAAACCGTTCATGACTCTCGTTAATGAGAAACTGAATCTGCCCTCCCCCCAATCTCAACAAGGTCCCTGTACGAAGCAGACATCTTCTCCTTCGCTCTCTTCTCTTCACTCATCTTCCACATTCCCACCCTTTACTCTCATGTCCTCTTATTCTTCTCCTTCTCGGTTATTACCGTCCCGGTCTTTTTCTTTCTCAACCTCATACCGTTGCCGAATCACACCCCTTTCCTCTTCTT
>NW_027156445.1:76421-76678 GCF_002600585.1 Cystoisospora suis | reverse complement strand
GCTACAGGTAGTCCGACAGGGCCGAGCTGCCGGGGTGACACTCGTGACAGTGACTTCAGTCACGACAACATGGCTATAAAGTACAGGGCCCCCTACCGCGAGATCGGCAACAAATCTGGTACTAATGTGTTAAATGCGTCCGGCGTCCAACCGCCGTTAGCTCCTACGTAGAAACGAAGAAGCGAGTATCCCGAGGCTCGCAACAAGGGACGTTGCCTGCAACGGCCGGGGAGGAATTATGGAAGCCCAGGCGCGCA
>NW_027156445.1:73924-76299 GCF_002600585.1 Cystoisospora suis | reverse complement strand
AGGGGAGAAGTGTGATTTCTCTAGAAAAGGGAACTCATACAAAAAGCAAATCTGCCCCCACGAGGCCGGCACAGTGCGAACTCACGGGCGCTGGGATTGGGAGAGCGCCCTCGTGAACGATAACAGTTCCTGGTGCGCCCCCGTGTACGATAACACTTTCTTACCTTCTCAGTCGCTTATACAAGTGCTATCAGTCAGCAGTACTATGGTCGTCGTAATCTCTTCCTTCTTTCCTTAGCTCATCACCATTATGATGGATGAATCTTCTTTCTTTTTTCTCATTGTGAATGATAGGATATGTATGTACGAGTGTGTGTATGGGTATAGGTGTGTGTTTCTAATTGATCGCGTGCCTCTACAAGCGTCACTGAGAATGAGATAGAGAAAGGAGTTTCCGTCTCAGCTCTTTCTTTCTTCTTCAACATGACTAAACGTTCTTCACTAATTAGAACGAGGACGTTTGCTTTCCGCCTCCCTTTTCTTGATCTCCCCTTCCATAACAGGACCCCCGGGTAGTCAAAAGAAGCAAAAAAGATAGACACATAAAGACATATACACATCTCCTCAAGTAGCACCACACATACAGATACATGCCCACACATAACACACCGTCGCTGACGGATGGTATGACTCTTCTACGCTGATTTTGAAACCCCACCACGTACATCGGTAGACATATATATAGACCTACTTCTCACATCTCCCTGTCTTTCTTCTTCCCTTGTAAACAAAGACATAAATAGATATATAGATATATCCCTTATCGCTTTATGCAAAAAATAAAATGTGATTGACGAGAGGTGCCCGGAGGGTTACGCGGCATCATCAAGAAAGGAGAAGAAAGTTCATGAAATGGAAAGAAGAGACTCTTCACCCATTCATCTCTTTTTCATTCGCTTCTTTGCATTTCCATAGAAGGATAGCATCTACCTAAGAATTAGTCTCTCTTTCCTTCTTTATCAAGGAAGGCATATATAAGGCAAAAGATTAGATGATTACCAATGACATGGCTTACTACACTCATTCATTCATCCACTTCTTCACTCTGCTTACATTCGGAGGAAAAAGGCAAACAAAGCACCCAGACGAGGAGGTAGGAGGAGGTAGAGGAGAGGAGAGAAAGGAGGCGATGTATGTACCACTCTAGTCTACTACTCTAGTGACACAGTTCCCGTAGCAGAAGGATTTTTCTTGAGAGATGACTGAAGAACAACAATACGCAAAAAAGGAAGACGGACAGAGACCAACAAGAAAGGAAAGGTTCCTTCATGTAGCATGGGGGAGAGGGGGGGATAAGAAACAAGACTGCAACCCTCCTTCACTCCCTTTTTTCCCTGGTGTATGCACACCAGAAGAAGAATAGAGAAATCATGTTCACATCATTATCATCATCAATCTATTAGGTAGAGAGATAGAAAGGACGCGATTGCTCGGTATGTTGGCTTGCTGAGACGAAAGATGAATGAACAAGAAGAATGTACGTGCCCCAAGGTGAGAATGTAGAGAAAAGAAGAAAATGAAGAAGAAAGAAAGCACAACTCCACACACATTAGGGCATACCATCACGACGATAAGTATCAAGATGGAAGATCCGCGAGTTTCTTGAAATGCGCGCTTTCACTCCAAATAAGTGGATATTCATTTGACCTTCATCCATAACATCCTCTCGTGATGAATCTGTTGACTTTCTTCTCTTTTCTTTTTTTTCTCTCCCCTTTCCTGTTACTTCCTCCAAGTATCTATCGAACTTCTTTCAACTTGACAAAAAAGGACCCTATATATACACGATGATCTTGAGAGTTCTACACACGTCTATCCCGCCTCTAAATGAAGGAGAAGGAGAGAGGAGGAATGACGAAAACAAATGAAGTTCGTTTTTCATGAAGTCGAGATTCTCTTCCTCTTTCTCCGCTCTCTCCCTTCTTCTTTCATCTCCCTTCACGTCGCTGGATCTCCGCCCCTCCCCCCCCGGGATATTCACCATCTATCGTCTTCTCAGAGGTAGGAAGAAGTTTGCTAACAGCCTCCTCCTAAGACAGAGATCTGTTCACGTGAAGACGATCATATGCAGATTGACGTGTAGCCATCAGTTCTGATGGGCTATCTTATCTGTTTTCTTCAAAGGGTCTTTAACAGGTGAGAGGTTTTGCTGATGTCTTTGCTCCATACATGAGCCACGTCTCCTTAGGTGGGGATCCCTTCTGATAGGTCTCCTGTAGAAGCGCAGACAAGAGAAGTGAAAGAAAGAAAGAAAGACTTGGAGATGGGTTGGAGATGTCTTTATTATCATTCTTTTCTACTGCAATGGGAAAGAAAGTGGCGGGGCAACAGTAAAAGAGACAATTGACCAACAGCGAAGATAGATAGATAGATAG
>NW_027156445.1:72241-73378 GCF_002600585.1 Cystoisospora suis | reverse complement strand
ATAGATAGATAGATAGATTTTTGTCGATGACGTAAAGGAACAGCGGGATGAGATCTTATCACCCAATCTCTGTGTTTATACATGCAGACCATGGCGTCTACACACGAACGAAAGCGAGATGTATCTGTGTAGTCACGCTATCTGCTCCCTCATCTCTATGTAACTATCATCCATCACATCATTGTTCTCAGTGGTTGTATACACATCTCCCTATATACATTCGACCTCACTTCTATACGCAACTTCACGTATCATCACACAGGATTCTTTCTACATATATCTAAATGTATATACCGCACTCTAGAGACGAACATGATATATACCCCAAGATATACGCTAAGATACACGCCGATATATTCAGACTTCTCCAACATCCATAACTGAATCTATTATGACAGTCATCATCTTTATTCTCCTACATCAGGCACCCTCTCTTCTTGAAGAGATCGACCCCCGTCCCTCCTCCTACCGGTCGGTGCTGACTCCTCCTCCTCGGCTACCTACCTGCAGATACTGAGCAATAGCTGAAGAGCCTGAGAGCTCTACATTTGTATTGGGATCTTTCAGGACAGTCGAGAAGGCTGGAGCTGTATATGATGAAAGAAGGGTAAGGAAGACTCCCACAGGAGTACCTGAGAACCACCTCCCTACAGTCCCAAGAGGCGATGGAACTGTCTTTCCACTATTCACTGCTGTTGTGTGGAGGAGATACGGGATTTCTCTGGAAAGAAAAAAAAAAAGAAAACAATTGAGATTCAATTGCCAAGATGACTAAAAGAACAAGACGAGTGAAATACATACAGAGAGAGAGGAAGAGCTACAGAGGGAGAATTGTGTTGGTGCATTTCTCCAACACTGTGAGGATGCTAGAAATAAATAGGGTCGCTAGACAGCACGTTGGGTTTACAACCGAGGTGAACACACAGACGGACGGAGAGACATTGCGATTCTCTTCTCCTCGTCTTGCATGAGAAGAGAAAAACAGGCATGAGATAGATACATACACACAAGAAAGAAGGATGTACTAGATACTTTAGTTCGAGACCGTGGAAAGGAAAGAAGCGGAAGTGGGACAACCATCGATCTTGTGCGTTCGACGGGGGAATACGTGAAAACGCCAGATAGATAGATAGATAG
>NW_027156445.1:18491-71618 GCF_002600585.1 Cystoisospora suis | reverse complement strand
CAGAAGTAGAAGATAAAGCAAGGTCGAGAAGTCATTTTCTTTTTGTATCTTATCTTACAGAGAAGAAAGCACTTCACGCACTCTCCTTGTTGATCCTGAGGCTTCACATCCCCACAACTCCAACGGCTGCATGCAACGACACAAGCACACGAGAAGAGTACTTCTTACTGCGAATCAAAAGGAAGACGAACGAATAGAGAGGGAGAGAAAGAAGAGACAGGCGAACAAAAGGAATGGTCTCCTCTCATGGAGAGAAGAAAAACAGACGCATGTCTCGAAACACACACGCGTAGTAAGTGTAGAGAACTTGACGGGACAGGATGAAAGACAGAGAAAAGGGTTTTCAAAGCAACGAGGAGTCTTGTCTTCTTTTCTTTTCTTTCTTTCTGATGACCGCTTCTCTCACCTTCTTCGGCTGCTCTGAAGGGATGCGCAAAATGCCTGCCCACATCATCGGACCTGAGAGAAAGAAAGAAAAAAAATGCAAGTGACGGGAGTGTGCGTAGACCAGGACAGTGTCTGACCTGTTATTGCTTTTTACACAACAACAGCATTCAAAAAGACAGGTGTACGTACACTGGAACAGTGTCCTCCTCATTGGGATATGAACTCATCCGTTCACTCTCCTCTCTTCGTCTTCACTATGAGCAATTCTCTAGCAACATGGGTCTATACATACACGTGCAGCCATGATCCGTAGCTATATAAAGATACATGAATACTTACAGACATACCTATATGCTGCCGACGTTTCTTCTCCTTGGTCTTCATACAAAACAGACAAGTCCCCCAGCCGCATGCATGCATGCGCCGGACAAGAGATACCTGTGAACGGGCTGTCGTGCATCCTGCTCGATACAAAACTGTACTATGTATATACACCGTAGCACCTCTCCACACTATCTCAGGAACTACGTGCAGACACTCGCGAGGTACACAGGAAGAAAATACGTATCATCATCCTCACAAATCTCTCTTCTTCATGAACGTGTGTGAATAGACATATAGATCTCTATAGATAAATATACAGATAGACAGAGATCGTTATGGCGTGTCACCATGTAATCAGATGGTGTCTCTTCCTATCATACACTCGAAGCTACTGGGATAGACTTCCTATCCCTTCCCAATACAAATAGAGAGAAAGAAAGAGAAGATTTATACCCATCCCAGCATCTCTAAAACAGAAAGCCTTCTATCATCGTTGATCTTGGACTTACGACAGAAGGTCGTAAGAGGAAGAGCGAGCATTTCGATGATGCCGATCTTGGCTAGAGAATAATTCCATGGAGCTTCTGCATGCACTCCATACTCTGACCAGAGATACTTTATGATCTCATCCGAGTTATACATCTTCACTCCTGTATTCGCTGAAGAAACCAGACAGAAACGAGGAGAAAAGACAGACTAACAAACATACACGGACACGAGAAATCATACGTACACACAGGCATCCAGGTGTATCGTCCACGACGAAGAAATAGAGAGAGAAAAACACGGTTGCATGCAGGAACTTTTAGAACAGGAGAATGGAGTAGAGAGTAATGTGAAGAAAGAGAGAAGAGAAGGAAGAAAGGTAGAACAAGACTCACGATCTTCAAAGTAGGGAAACATCAATGAACCTCCTGCCTCCTTCACCACGGGACGAAACCTGAGCACAAGGCATAGGAGATGAAGACAAACAGGTAGAGACAGGAAAAGGGATAGACTGATACCTATACAGAGAACTGGGTATTGATCTAGTTACATATGCAGAGGCGGATGTGCATACAGATGCAGAGGGCGACTGAAATAGAGCGCAACCATAGATGGGTACAAATAGATACAGATAAGGAGAAAGACCTGCCGTGCCCTTCGAGACAGTGACCCGCCATCCACACTACATTGCTAAAGTACGGTTATATACCTGGAAGCCCATCTACAGTTGTAGTCTTCTCTGATATATACACACCGTGACTTCTTCCATTGCAGAGAGGAGTCGACATCGATGAACCTTAGTTATAAAGAGTCGCATACACAGTACACATGCAGTCAATAGTATATATACGTGTAGCCATACATGCTTCATATATAGATATATATGTACCGACAGACAGAACGAGATGTATGCAGACATCACAGATCGATAAGTAACTATGAGAGGGCCTTCACCTTTGAGAACTTACCGGGATTCCTTGCAGTAGCCAGCTATCTCCAACGTCTCTCGAGGACATGGGTAGATCATACAGTCCAATCCTAAGACGCTTAAGGTCTGTAAGGAAAACAGGAAAGTCGACATAAACTTCTCGCACGGAGTGAAAAATTGATACTTCCTTCACTATGTGTAGGACGATACACAGCTATTGCTCTACTGTACACGACACATCTGCATGCACCCATAGCATCATACGTTTACACGAAAGACCTGAAGGAGAAGAAGAACCTCTTGACTCACCTACGACAACAAACACGAGAACCTCAAAGTAGATATCACGCATGAAGTAGATAGACGCATATCTACATATACATCATATACCTATGCCTAAACGAAGTAACGTGTATACACGTATAACAAGTAATTCATGTATATATATATACATATATGTCTCTATTTCTTGCTAGGTAGATACATATTTGTGGATGCTGACTTTATTGGCGAGATGCAATGAGAGTTCTGAATGCGTAAGACGACCCGACAAGTAGAAGTTTGAGAGAAAAGACTAAGAGACAGATAGTACCGGGGAATACGTGAGTTATCTCATGTGTCCTTTGCTAGATGACCCTTTAACAACGAGAGGTTTTCCACAAAACACTTTTCTTGAATGTTAATAGACGGGAACCCATCTGCCTACACACCGAGCATCGCATGCCTACTACGCTCATTTTGATCGTATGAGCTTACCTCTCTAACTTTCCGGCAGAACGGACATCCTTCGAACCTGCCCATACAAAACAACTCATGCGTGTAGAGATAGATAAATATAGACAAAGAGATAGATAGTACGTGTGTACATAGAGACAGATGTATATGGGGATATACAAGGATGGTGACGGTCTGTGCGCTCGTTGAACGAATCAGAGCTCGATAAATACCGGAAGATAAAGGGAAAAGACAAGCCAAGGAGGAATAAGAAAGCTCTCTAACAGCAAAAGGAGAAGCGTCTTTCGTCATCACCAACACACTCCTCCGGGGAACGCGATGCCGTTACACAGACATGCGCCTACCTATACCTGCACGTACAGGCATATATATACACCTATGACGCCTACACACTGCATAGATACACCCAGATACGCGGAGAGACACACAGAAATCCACAAGCAGAGTACCTGTGGGTATTGTAATCATCACCGTTACAGCAGAGAAATATACGCCAGTGTACGTAGACAGTACACAGATATACACATATACATAGAGAGGGAGACAAATAGACAGATATAGCTACGTGCACAAGAAAACAAATGCCTTGTATGCGTGAAATGAGAGCTCTGCGACCCTTGGATGAAATGAGGCTGGAAATGTCTGTTTATGAAGGAATGAATGTGCACAGGAAAGAAATTAGGCAGGCTACATACATAAGAAGATCGACGGTAGAAAAGCTACCTGCATAGATTTCTTTAGATGAGACAAATCGAGGAAAAACTTACTCATACAATACAAGAGGTTTTTGAGGACGTCTACACCGGTCGAGGCCTCTTGCGGCAAAGTAGCCAGCAAAGAATCGACAGATATCGATGGCTAGCAAGCTAAACCAATCGACGAGTCTCCAGATGAAGGGGAAGTGCTTGTTACCCCACTCATAGAAACTGACGATAAGATGTCGAAGAACTCTACGCGAAAAAAGAAGTTAACACACACAGGGAAGCGGACTGAAGAAACAACATATCGAAGATACAACGCAAAGAAGGGGGTGTGTATGTGTATGTATGTAAACGCACACCTGTGTACTGATGAATGTAGAGATCACGGGGTGTACATACGCCTCGTGCATCAAGGGCAGACGTGAAGAACGGCTCGGTCCCACCACGTGCATCTTGAAATAACCCAAGTACGAGATGCGGATGGTCCAAGGTCGAGAGGAAGAAGAACCTCATACAGCAGATAGCCCTTTTGAAAAAAGCGCTCTCTCCCGCAATAGCCGAATCTCCGTAGTAGAAGAAACGAGAGGGTCTTGAGTTCTATCGAAACGCGTGGGCGAAAAGGAGGTATGGCATAGAATAGTTCATGAGTAGAAGGAATAGTGGACAAAAATCTTCAACAGATAATAGTAGAAATGGGGACACAGGCGAGGAAGGAGTCGATGAGAGCATACAGCTGTATGCCCCCTAGCTGTCGATCTCGAAAATTTTCTCCTCCTCCAAGATCTTACACACAAGTCTTGCCTCTGCCATCCTCTCAGACACGGTGTTGACAGGAGGAAAATCTTCCTGTGAAAATTATGAAAGGGATGATCAGTGAACAAAAGAGGGATCGTTCACGACGTGATGAAGAGAGAGAAAAAAGAAAAAGTAAGAGACGGCTAAATTGAATAGAAACCCTTTCGTTTTCTCCATGAACAAGTTAGACCGTAGAGAAGAAACGCATAGACCTCATCATTGTTCTTCCATAGCTTATCATGTAGTCCCTTCAGCTCTTCCTTCTTCAACCGCGTCTATCTCTCTCCAGCGCTGTCCCCTTACCTTGGATACACTGTCGAGAGACTCGTGAGAAATCCCACGAGGCCTCTATGTCTCAGATCTGTGTAAAGACTTTCAGCAATCTTCATAATGGCAGCATACAACAGAAACAGGGTCCTTCCAGGAAACAACCAACTGAAGATAAACATTCTGCTAACGGAGAAACTCAGGAGAAAAAAACGCCCCGAAGATAGCGTAAAGAAAAGGAGGGGAGACAAAGGATGGAAGCGCAAAAGGTCTGTGTCCTTTCTTCAGAGAAGAACTAGGTCACCTGAGGAAAAAGGCTTCTTTATTGACAGTGAGAGAGTGTGAGTGGTTTGGAGGTGTGAACTGATTTATCGAGCGAAAACTGCGGATGTCAAAAGCCGTCTCTTTCGCTCTTCCTTATCGTCGATGATGTTCCGGACAAGCCATTCAAAGGCTAGCGAAAAGCAGGTGCATACTTTCTTTCCTTTTTGGTTGAAAAAAGGAATCGATCGCGCCCGCATGTTCCAGAGAGTTTCGCTGCAACTGTCACGATCTCTCTCTAGGCTTTCTTTTCTTCACCTCAATTCCCGCTTTTGAACCGTCCCACTTGCTATGAGCGGTTCTTTTCCTCCCGGCAGAGGAAACAACTGCGGAGAAGAAGAATCTGTTCCTTCCTCAAGATAAGAAAGGAAGAAGGAAGAAGAGAATGGCAGTAGGCAATCCATCATCGGTGTGCAGTTCGCTGAGAGGGGAGAGACCATCAGAGGGGCGGATGGTAGGCCGTCGAGGGAAGGGTCAAGGGGGAGTGGTGGCGCAGTAGACAGCAGTCATAGTGACGAGGTGAAGGTAGGAGGGAAGAGATTTACTCAGTATTTCGAAGAGAATCCGTTAATCAGAGAAGGCTAAAATGAGGGGAAGGAGATGTGGTGGAAAGAAGTCTGTTTCGCTTTTGATCGTTTGGTGTGTAGCCAGCACTGACTACAGAAGAAAACGGTGAAGACTTTCGAGTCAAGAAGGACTCTAGGGAGGTCCGGAGAGGGAGGTTGAAGGACTCTCTTGACGTTCTCTCGCAAAAAATACAGATTTTTAACTGTCTTCAAAAGTAGAAGTACCCAAACTTGTATGAGTTAGTTAGAAGAGAGATCTACTGGAATGGTATGCATAGAAAAAGAGAGATACACGTGTCTGGTTCAGATAGGCGTAGCAGTAGATAGACGAAGACAAGTATGATCCCCAGATCGACCTTCTTTGATAGGAGAACCGCAGAAGTTGATACTAGACTCTTCATCTACAAAGTTAGTCATGAGAGATCCTCACGCGCCGTCTACGTCGTCTCCACCACCGAGCCAAAGAGGAGCCGGCCTCCTATCCGAGGGAAGAAAGAAACACCACCGCTCCTTCTTCCCGTTTTATAGAAAGAAAGAGAGATCGATATTCTTTTCCATGTAGTGTAGAAGTCATAGTAGAAGTGTGTATCCGCTGTAGTCTATGTTCCGTTCTACACAAAAAAGAGAGTACTGGAGATAGGTCTGTACGCGTGTAGACTCGCGTCCGTGGACAAGGAAGGAGGGAGGACAGGACTCATGAAGATCTCGCGTTCTTTCCTTTGCGGATGACCTTCTTCAGTCTTGTTTCTGCAATGCTTCACTATTCATTCTCAATACCTTGAATTTTCGAAAGAGAGACTCTGAGACATGAAGTGTCTAGGCGCCGCCATCATCCTCAAGAAGTCCAGATGATCGCTGTCCACTGCACATCTTCCAGCGAAGAAAAAAACAGAACGTGCCTTCTTTTCATCTCTCTGGCAACATTCTAGCTATCCCTCCACATCACCCGTTATATCTTTCGGCTGTCTGTGAGCAAAACTTACCTTACACATACGTGTATGTGCAGATAGATGTATGTATGTGTATGTGTATTGATGGATATACATGAGTATCACTGATAAATATTCTTTCTTAGGTATATGTTTCAGAGCTCTAAAGAGACTATCGGTTGGATGAAGTACGTAGGGGTGCTGTACTGAGGGAGGCAGAAGAAAACAAAAGTGCTCTTCGTATACCATGCTTCTCTACGTATGTTCAAAGATTGCTGTTCGCCCTTGATAGCAACGAAGTCACCGGAAAACATGGCCAATTAGGTGCGCCTTGCACGTCTTACTACTACTGCTACTACTTGAATCCTACCTACTACTCTTAACAGTACCTCTCTTCTCAGTTTAAGCGAAAGAGTTCCCGGCCTTGAAGGTCCGTCCGACAGCAAGATCTCCCCATTCACCCCTCGGGTGACCGAAGTCGGGAATAGACTCGTTTTGCCGCATGGGCACCTCCCCAGGAAGGAAAGGAAAAGAAAAACTGTGTGAATGCGTTTGCGTAGGTGCGTGTGTATCAAGGACTACTTCGCTAGGAAGTGATTGACCGCCTTAACTTTTGTTCTCAGGTCTCTTCCAGCAAACAGAGATTCTGCGGCCTCTCTGTTTCTCTGCCGATCGAGAGAAACTTGGGGGACAACGAGGTTACAGGCAAGGCAGTGTGCGGGGGTCAAAGCCAGAAACCAGAAGCCCAGCTGAAGTTTCCTATCTCTCTCTGCGTCTCTATCTCCCTCTGTCGCTGCCGCTGTCTACCTCTCTCTCCCTCACTTTCTCTATAGCTCTGTCCCTCACGATCTCTATCTCTCCCGTTCGCTATCTCTATCTCTCTCTCTGCCTCGCTATCTCTCTCTCTCCTTTGCAATCTCCATCTTGCCGACTCTCTCATCTCTATCTACCTGTTTGTCCCCCTCCCTCACTAACTCCATCTATCTGTTTGGCTACGTTCCGTATGTCCCCCTCTCGATCTCTCCTGTGTATCTGTCCCTCTCTGTACATTCACTACTACTTCGTTTTTTATGTCTCTCTATCTCTCCGTCTCTACACAGGCACTGCAGCTCTGTAGCCTGAGGAAGACAGGGGCATCTGACGAGTGCCCCGCAAAATCTCATTACGCTACAATATCCTCAATCATCCTCCACGTCACCGGCTGACGCATGCCACCCCGACACTCTTTCACTCGAATCCATTCTCCGCCGGCTATAAGACGGCATTCAGGAACCCAGATAACTGTACAAGCTTGTCTTTCATTTATTCTCTCCATCTCTATCCTCCTCTGCTCCTTTCCCTCTCTCCAGCAGTGACTAACAAGAGTCTTTTTCACTACTGGCATCTGTCCTTAACATTGAGAGAGCCTTCTGCACTCGTGACATTTCTCTGCAACATAAGAGAGATCGTTTGGCACCCCTGGCACCTCACTCGGTCCTCTGCCGGGCTGTTCTCGGGCGAGCCAGTCTGTGTCCTTTCTGTCTAGAAGAAGATAAATAGAGGATATCTTCACTCATGAATAAAACTCCTGGTGACAAACGTATCTTAACAGGACACATGCATCACCCCCCCCCCTCCCTAAAAATCCACAAACTCGCAACTACACACGGGACAGTTCGTTTCTTTTCTTTTTCTTCGCGCCTTCTCTCTCTTTTCTCTTCTTTTCCAGTCGAGACAGCCAGAATAGAGTCAGATATCATCACGTATCTATTCATATCTATATCTACTTACTATGACTCATACCCACCCTTTCTCTTCTTTCTGATGCCGCGAAGCGAAAGAGGAGCTAGAATCCACAACCTCGTCATCGACCCTTGACAATCGACACATAAATACACACTGCACATACCCCGGATATCACCTATTTCTCTACCCCATCCTACATACACCTTCCCTCGATGTCTAGTAGACAGTCATGTATGTAGACAGACACGCCTTGATATTGTTCGTCTGTACAAGATCGAAACCTCGTCACGACCGAGCTTTCTTGCGGTTAATCAAATCAACGGAACCGAAAACGAATACATGGATGAATGAACTCATCATCTCTCGAGACATTCAGTCATACATCTGATACAATGACACTTTTCTTCAAATGAAAGACGAGACTAAGGGACATAGATACACATGAAATAGAACACTGCCCTCTCAGTCAGACGAATCCAACTAACTATCTTCACACTGCATGAGCCGACTCATATGGGCAATGCACATCTCCAGAGATCCATCCACATGGATGGGCACCTGCCCATTTACAAATACAACAGATCTACTCAAGCTAACGACTAGTGCTACTACTCTTCGTTCTACTGGTACTACTTGGATAGAGACATGAATATTGAATATAAGATAAAGAAGAAAGACAATGAGGATGATTGAAAGCATGATAAGAAGAAGGAATGAGAACAACAACGAAACTGATGAAGATCGGAAACAGCGGAGGGATCGAAAACCCTCGGCCGATAAAACCAGAAAGCATCAAGAGTAGAAGAAGAACAACATGACACGAGAGGTTCTTCACCTCATCCTTAGAAACGCTCTTCATCTAATTTAGTTCTATGAGAGACTCTCCATTTAGATCTAAGATGATTCTTCTTCGTCTATAGTTGGCTTGCAGTCTTCATAGAAGAAATACTCTTCAACAAGTCTTGAGATGTCTCCTTCACGTTTCCCTACTTCTAAAATGTGCTTCATCTTCTATTTCTTCTTCGAAGTTCCACGACCTCCTCCGCTTGAGGCATTTGGAGCTGCCTGCTGCTGCTGCTTAGAAAGAAGTTTATACTTGCGAGTATCCTTTCGATTCATTCGTACAGCATCTCGACAACCTTTGCCACCCTGAAAAGAAGAAAGGAAGAACTCGAGAAATGCTGTTGTTATCTATACAGAAAAGAGACTTCCAGAAGGCATCCCTCGAAAAATACCGAATCATTGGGAAGATAGATAGACAGATAGATACATCAATAGATAGATCCCAAACTGGGAATCTTGACAAAGATTCCTCAGTGAACCAAGTAAGTTATCTGTTTTGTAGACGCAGAAAGATACGCTAAAAAGGACAACAGAGAGCTAGGAGAAGGAGAAGCTCTGCCCGAGTCGGTTTATGTATACCAGGGGGAAAAGACTGTATGCATTTGATGGGTATCAAAAGGCTAGCATCGAAGAGGATGAAGAACAGCAAGGACAGAAATATCTCCCTATCTACTACCTCCACGTCTCGAGAAACATGAAAGGTACTCACCTCACCCACATGCAATGGGCCGTCAAGAAGACAAAGAAGATGAGAGAAAGAGCGGCAAACACCATAAAAGGAAAACCTATACTCGGGTGTCACCAATTCTTTTCTTTCTTTTCTCCTACTACTTACTTCCCAATGAGATGTGCCTCCGTCCTTTGTTACAGCCTTTCCACATCCTGTGCAAGGCTGCTTATTTGCGAAAGGCTGTTCTTTCGAACAGAACCCACATATCATACGAGTAGCCCAGCTATGCTCGTGATCGGGTGAAGCTTCATCGTGGCATACATCACAAGGAAAAGCCTACAGAAAACAACAGGAGAGAAAGAGGAGAGACAGATAGACACATAGATCTAATTGTCTCTACTCTGATTCTTTACCTATCTATTCTGTCTATCTATCTGAGAAATATACAAACCACCAGGGAAGAGAAAGGACCGCCATGTTGAAGGATCATCTGCTCAAAGTAGATACGTTGGCATTTGACACTGAGAAGAACTACACTATAGCCTCTATACAAGACAGGGAAACAGAAAGGCAGATACACATACACACCAGAGCGATACGTAGTTCGACCCAAAGACTGTTGTGTGCCCTTAGGTAGGTCCGTCTAGATCGATCCCGTGTGCGTACTGCGAAGATGTAAAAGGAAAGCGTAGCTCTACTACTACCTATCAATGCCATTTTCTTTTGTATCTTCTCCACAGACAAGTAGCGGAGACACGTAAGCACACATGCGCAATGACCACCCTTCTTCACTTTATTCTATGTTCAGGCACACACAAAAAGTCATGCATAATCATATGTAACGATGTACTCATATGCATATAGAAAGCAGGATACATATATGCATGAGTAAGTGGGGGGAGGAGGCATCCAAGTGATGCCCTATAAATGCATACTTACACAGGCGTGCATAGAATTGTATGTTCATGTCTATATATAGAGAGACAGGGAGACAGGTCAGTGCATTTCCAGGTGACTTGTTCATCCGGCGAAGAATCCTCTTCTTCATCTTGAGGCTTACTTTACCACAGCAAGGAAATCGGAGCCAGCGAAAAGACTTTTTGTAGTGTTTGCATGTGCCCTGGTCAGGCAAAGGGGTACCTAACTTGAACTGAAACTCATCTTTCTGCTTCTTCTTCTTCTCACTTTTACCAGCAAGTGAGCTGTTCTTCACGGCTAACCCCGAGGCGAGTCTATTAGTAGAACAGAGAAGCAAGCAAGGAAGGAAAGAGAGAGGGGTGTGCGAGACGAGCTGAGTGAGGTTTGTTTAGAAGCAGGAGAAATACACATAGAAGCACGAATAAGAGAGAAAGACAAGTCTAGAACAGGCAAGAGATATGAAGATGATGAGATCGATGAACAAGAAGAAAAGTGAACAAATTGGACTGTGACTTGACTGCAGGAGGTGTGTTAGCGGCGGCCAACGGGGAATATCTCTGGGTTCTCGGTGTGTTTGCGTACCAGAATGTATGTATGGATGTATGTATGTATACAGAAACACGCATTACTTCTTTTCCTGGTGTGGCCTAGCCCGAACTACACACACTGGAATCTGTTGTATATGGATGTAAAGAGATAGGGTATTCATCACAAATCAGATGTCAGGCACGTATGACGTATACTGTAACCATTCTAGATGCACAGATACCACCACGTATGCCAGCAGATGCTCGTAGACCCCCTAGCTACCGGAAAGAATCTAGAAGACACGCACGGGGTGACTCGAAGAAATTCCATCCTGTAAAGTTGAGCTAAGAGATACCTACAGACTGTAACTTTCCTTGAGCACAGTCGTACTTTATAACTCGGGCAATACCGATCTAGAAATGAGATATATATACAGATCCCATCAGCAGAGGCTCTCTTTCCGTCTCCGGGAAATTATTTCTAGCCAAAAATATTTGTACGCGAGGAGGAGATCTTCTTACCCTTCTGCGTTGACTTCTGATCGTCCATCGATACTCGCAGATTCATAGAAAATAGACACTTTACTGTGACAATGTCGACAGATAGAACTTCGGACAACGCCTATACGTACACACGACAGCCACCAGGCCGTACTTGATCACATGTAAATCTACATACACTCCAAACACATACATCTAAGTATATGAATGTATATACGTGCGAACATGTACATACACACAAACTCCTGTTGAGAGTCAGCTTCTCCCCTAAACAAAATCGACGACGATGATACAGTGCGTCTTTCTCGGCCTTTCACGGCACCTCTTCTATTTTCTTTCACAATGACAGGCTTCTCCAGTGGAACTCTTTTGTGGCACAAGTGACATAGTTCTACTGATACTAGTGTGACAGATCTTGACACCATACGTACCAAATCAACGTAATTCTCTCCTTCTGAATGGCGATGCAACCTCCTTTTCTTCTCTCAATGAACGCCAAGGCTCTCCGTCAGGCAATCTACTGTATAGCCCAAGAATCACAGTTCTCCGTACTATACATATACATACACTAAGCGGGGTGATAGACACGAAAATCGCCTTTTCCTCGCACCTTGTGTAGCCATCCCAACAGTATGGCCGTGAAGCACGAGACACCTCGAAGACTAACAAACTCAAGCATCCCCCAGGCTATCTGGAGTCAACACATGAAAAGACACAGATAAGACACCTGGCTAGCTATCTGTAAACGAAAGAGATGTAGAAGAGTATAGACATGATACCTGGATCGAGAACAACGAAAGATACTCACGAATAGGTACACACATAAGAGGAAAAAGTCGAAATATCTATCTCCCCTACTCTAAGCTCACCTTACGACTATGTTCCCTCCTTCCTGAGACTGAAAAGAGGAGTTCTCACACTTCAGACAGGTATGTCTATCTAGATCCAGGCCGATACAAGAAGAAAAGAAGAAGGAAAAAACCTTATTCACATCAGCTCTTACCACTCATAATCTCTCTAATCTTCATAGTAGCCGAACATCGATCACAACTTAGGATATAATCACTCGGTAGAAGATCTCGTATCGTCGATTGTGTCGACTCAACTATCGCGATTACACTACTGCCTCCTGCACCTCCTTGGCCGCTACTACGTCCAAGATTTGTAGAGATCGCATTTCCTCCCCCTCCCCCTCCCCCTCCTAGAAAGGCTATCTTCGGTAGAAAGCGAACGACCATGCGAAGGTGACATGTCGAACACTCCGCAGAAGTCCCTGGAAGGAAAAGACACACAGAAAGAAAAATGAAAAGCTTACGAGACAAAGGGAGAGAGAGGGATGAGAGAGAAAAGAAGAAAAAAGAAAAGAGAGATACAATTGGAGGAGTGATTTTGAGACATATGAAAATAGAGAGGCACATAGAAGAAGACGAGGGATAGTGGAGAGAAAGAAGAAGGAAGAATGATGGAAGTGACTGACGATAACATAGGAGGGAGAAGAAAGTGGAATGGAACTCAACAAGAAAAGAAGTTTAAAAAACGAATGGATCTCCAGGAGGTTGTCTGGAGGTGTGTAAGAAACAAAGGCATGTATCTACATTTTACACACTCGTCTTCAATGAGGTGAGTAAGGTGGCTATTCACCATAGACTTGTTTGAAAAGAGACAGATCACCAGTGTCACCCGACTGCGGCACTCAACACTACATACGAGAAATTCTATCCATGCATGTGCCCAAGACATATCTGCGTAAACATATACATATATATATATGGAGAGAATCGTTAAGAGTGAGGATAGATAGTTACGAACAAAAGACCCGAAAAGGGGAGCGGAGTCCATCTCAATATGAGGAATAGAACGTACCCGCGACTTCAAGAACTGTTCCGTCTTTCGGTGTGGAGAGCTTCATGTCTAGAGGAGATTTACACCTTCCGCAAGATACGAGAAGTTTCAAGGCTGCCGGATGGATTGCCCCTGTGCCGACTAGCTGTAAGCCTACAAGGGCTAACGATGCTCCTTGAAGTGTATTGCTGGAGACACCTCCTGCTCCTTCTCCTTCTATCTTTCCTTCGCTAGTAGCGGCTGTAAAGGTCTCATCTTCCTTTATCGAGCCATCAGATATCACTGATGGAGTGAAACTCTTCTCCACCTTCCCTGCTTTCTTCTCACTCTCTTCATCTCCATCACTCTTGTCGACACCCTGAGGAGATGAATCCGGGGGAGCTAAAAGCTGTGTGCGTTTCTAGAAAGGGAAAAGATAGAACCATACAAGGAAGAGTATGAGTGCTATGAGATCCTGGAGAGCCGCAAAGTGGAACAAAAGGTGAAGAGAGCTACAAGGGAGAAAGAAGGGGACATTTCTAAAAAGGGTGCTTCTGATGTCTTCGCCTACACTGAAGACAAATCGTAATTCTTTACGATGTATCTTCAGCGGAAAAGGTACGGTTGCAAGAGAAGCAGCCTTGCCGCATCAGCAAAACAGTAGGTTGTGTGATGTGCACTACCACTATCTACCTCAGTATGCGAGAGGGTAGAAGAGGGAATGAATCTCTAGAGGAAGACAGAGGGTGAAGAAGGAGCAAGTACAATTGGAGGTAAGAGAAAGAAAAGAAGAATGTCTACGACCCTTATATCGTTATCGGTGTGCTGGGAATCCATAGCAGTGTCATGTCCATGCTATAGAGAACGTTCACTACCGTCTTCTTGTATTTACATGCATGAAGTCAATATTGTCCGTGTAGGGTCACCTGGAGATCTCGATTACATGGTTGAGTGTACGTACACCTCATGAGTAGGATGTAACCAAGATCAAGTTGACGACCTGCTAACTCTACTGAAGAAACTTCCTGTAACCAGCTAGAGGAGAGTGCCAAGATTCCCCAACACTGTGGACCTCCCCCGGGGCTGACCCCAGTTGGCACAATAGGTCACGCGGGGACCCGTACCCGACATCGCGGGCGTGCTTTGCACGAATGTATATAGGCATGCTTGCGCACACGCATTTCATGTCCAGCTCCGGTATACGTCTGTGGCCGATGTACATGTGTACATACACCTGAACATATCTACGGCACTACATGATTATGAGAACAACAGACACAGCAAGCAGATACACGAAAAAACTTGATATGTGAGGTCACAGCTCCGTACCCTCTACCGTGAACAAACAAAGAGCAGGTAAGAAGAGGCTCACAGACACAAGAGCTGCTACAGCTGGGATACCCTCCTCTCACCTCGGCCTCCGCCGCTCGCTTTAGAATCGCGTCGCGGCATTCTCGAAATCTCTCGACGCATTGCCTGGCTGTACGAGTCCGTACGTACGTCCCTATGAGTTTCCACTTAGCTACAGGGTCAGCAACTCTTCTGTACCACACAAGGCCTTCCTCTAGTCTGCAAAGGCACAAGATACAGAAGAGAGATTATCTCTTCTCACGGAGAAACACAAGAAGACTGGGAGTGAGTACGTCGCAGACTGCATGCTCACAGCACCTGGAGAGTGTGAAGATCGCTCAGATGTCAGAAGTGTCTCCCCTCCCATCTATGTCCTCTGCCTCTGCTGTCCCGTATATACAGCAGTGAGACGGACAACTAGAGGACTGATGAATGTGTGCCGAGTACATGTTGTGCATGGACTGCGTACGTCACTATGTAACATGTATCTACGTACATATGTATGTGTGTATGTATGTTACATATGTACACTCTTTTCGATCCGTAAGCGTCTTAACACTAGGTAGAAACTCTTACTTCCTTTGTTCCTCATCAGTCCATTCCCTGTTCTTGTCATTGTCCTGTTGCTCCGCGTGTTCTTCGCTCTTTTCTTTTCCTTCCCCATCCTCGTTCTCCACCTTCTCTACATTAGGTGAAGAAAACTCATGAGGCCTGCTGCCACTATCCGGAGAGAGGTGAGGAGCTGAGAGCTGACCCGGAGTTCCCCCTGCGCCTTTCTCAACCATACGACTAAGAGCGAAGACAGTAGAGAGGTGCCGATCAACAAACTTCAACGCTTTGAAAATGACGAAAGGCACCGTCGGATTCTTCTCAAGGAATTCATCGAAAACTTTAGGAATGGTCTCTAATAAGAATGTACTCAACTCAATGTTACAAATCTTGAGCGAGGCACCAAGGACAGATTTCTTCGCCTTACTTCCATTGTTTTCCCCTGGAGGAATGTCCATCTGGGGTGTACGTACACTGGGGTGTCGTTGTATGTCATTCTTAAAGTCACTCGTTGGCTCTTTCGGTCTTTGTCCTTGTTCTTTATGTGGACCGAGAGAAAGAGCTGCCAGTTGTTGAGTCATTCTCTCCTTCTGTTCCTTCTCCGGTAGCATTTGAGCTCCTGGATACTCCCGTGTGACTGTGACCTCCATCAGCAGACCATTAGGCAAGAAGAGGGTCGCATCGAAATCTGGATCTGTTGGAATGTGAGTGAATCGAATCACACTAACAACATCACCATTCTTATTCTCTTCAACATCAGAGAGTACCTTCTCTTCGGCTCTCCTATTGAGATGGTTACCCGCCTTCTCCTCTTGTTTCTGTTGATTCGTACTAGCATTTACCGGTCCCTCTTTTGAAGTCAGAGTCGTACCGTAGGCGGGACACATGCACGTATCTGTATCTTTCTCTTTCTGATGCCCCTCCCCGGGGGGCTGTCGAGTCTCCGTTGTTTTCTCTTCCGGCTTAGCCGTGAATGTAGAGACAGCAGAAATACTTTGGATTCCAGATATCAGATTGACAGTAGTAGTAGTAGCAGTGGGTGCCTGCGAAGTAGACTGTTGCCCTCCCGTTGAATTCGCAGAATAGTCACATCCATAGAGCAGAAGAAACGAAGAAGCATAAAGCATCTTGAGTTTCATGTATTCGTCTCGCCATGTCCAGCGAGATAGAGCATCTCCTGCTGCGCTCGGATTTGCTAATCCCGGAGGTAGACACGGTGGGCGGTTGTTACTTGAGAAAGGACCCCCACGACGCCGTAGATTGGAAGAGGAGGCAGATGAAGTCGATGACGATGATGCGCCTATGGTACCCCCGTCTTCTGATTGTCTTTCTCTGTCTCTCTGAGAAGATACTCTGTGGGGGGGTACTCGGTTCTCGTGAGAGGATATAGAAGACAAAAGCCTTTCTCCCCCCCCTTGAATATCATCTGAATGTGTGTACAGCCCTGGTGGCGGCGGAGGTGGGGGTGCAGAACCTTCTGATAGTGAATCGCTTCCAGAAGCACTAGCAGAGACACCCTTTCCTGTAAGATTTGGCTGCACCCCATGCACTTCAGTCGAACTGTCTCTGGCTGGATAAGTCTCCCCGCTCTCTTTAAGGTTCTGTACAGGCCTGTACGTCCATCCTCCAACAAACGGCCTGCCTCCTCCTCGTCTAGAAAAACCCGACGTTGAAGCGGAAGAACTTGAACCCCTCTGTCGGAAGCGTTCTCTCCGTCTTCTTGAAGACGCACTTGGTGTGTCAGCTGCAATATGTACCTGTCTGTCTTCTCGAGTTCCTGCTTGAACGTTCTGTGGGATCGACTCTCCTGGAAGTGTTTCCGAAGCAGTTGTTTCCTCTTCGGTCATCTCTCTCTCTTTTTTCGGCCGATACGTCCCCATCTCGACAGTGCTATTCGCTTCATCCGGACGGCTTGTTGACAAGGAAGACGAACTACTGCCTCCGTAGCGTGACTGTTGAGCTCTGTTTTTACCCCGGAAACGGCCGCTCTGCGGTAAACCCCCTCTGCCGTGGTGTGCCGTGTTCACCGATGGAGAAGATACGTGGAAGGATTGAGCAGCACCACTGGGAGAAGCAGCAGGAGGAGCTCGAGAAACGGAAGAAGGAGAATCCGTGGTCTGGTCGTGAGAAAAAGGGCACGCGTCTCCTCTCAGGCAGCGCCGCTCTCGGAAATAACGGCATGGGACGTTCCTCGTGGAGTGTTCCCTGCTGAACTGGGAGAAAAGAGGACGTGAGTGCTCTCCGTCCTTCGGGTCAGACCGTCTTGACAAGCCAGAGCCTTCTCTGGAGCGTTCAGTGTCATCTGCCCTGGGGGGTAACTGCCGTTCCGCGCTAGGTCTGCCTCCACCCCCAAGGATCCCTGCGGCTTCCCCGGCAGGGCGGTGAGGCCTCCTTTGTCGATTAGTCGGCAAGTCCATGTGGATGCCTTCCTTAAGATGACGCCCCTGACTGGAAAAAAGCATGCAAAATGAAACTGGAAGTACAGGAGCGCTGCGAAGTTGGAGGGCCGTCTCGTGCAAGGCGGACAAGACCGCATGCACCTCAGCGGAGCACGAGGTCGACGGGTGGAACAGACCAAAAATTTGGTAGCCACGGTTCATGCGGCTTTTCACAAGTCGCAGGGGTTTCAGCCACTGAAAACACTGTTTGTGTACGAAGCCGGATTGAGAGACGGGAACCAGAATCGACGTGCTGTCACGAGCGTCGAGACGCAGCGAGAAGCTGTCCCCTCCGAGCACAGAAAAGCCTTCGCGCGTTGTCAGGTAACCGGGCGTCGCGGTGTAACAGATTTTCTCTCAGAAGAAGCGGTTATTGTCACAGACCACGACGACAACAAAGGAAGTAAGTCGGTGGCTACCAGGCAATTTTCGCCGAGTTCAACACTTGAGAAGCTGGTGAGCCAGCCCTGCCCTCCACGTTGCATCGCGCGCAGCCGTTGCCCGTTGGATGGGGCCATCAGAAGGGCTGACTCGTTGCATGTCCCGCGAATCCGACACCGTGCTCGCCTCGGCAGGTGTGATAGCCCCCCTAACGCATGAATCATTGTGCACTCGCGGCCAAATTTGCTCCGGGAGTTCATATACTTTTCTGGGAAAATTTAACACTAACACAAACGTCGTAGGCCTACACGGTTCTCCAGCGTCGCCTCGGTAACGTCCCTGCAGCCAGCGTGCGCCGATGGAGCCTTCTTCCCGTGGTGTTGCTAGACACCGGGCTTTCGTTGCGCTGAAGAGGACGGCTGTTTTGGTAAAAGCCGTACGTGGCAGCCACGCAATTCGTCCGGTCGGGCGCAGGGCAATGCCTTCAGATCCGTTGCGCCTACTACGAAGCCCTTTCACCCGGAGGTGTCTTGGCGACCACGGGCACCGTTGCTGCTGTCTCCGAGCGAAGTGACTACCACAGAGAGCTACAGAGATGAGTGTGAGGCGAACAGGCTCTGCCTTGAGTCCAGTCTGCTCAACGTCTTCGGCCGTTGTGCCAGTCTGCATCAACGGCTATGGCAAAATAAAGAAGAAAATGGTTCCTATTTCTGATTGGTCCTTGACTGCGTCTCCTGTACCTCCAAGCCTGGCGGCCGCTTCCCGGAGGACGGGCAGGCTGCTTTCGGACGGCTTCGCTTGCTATTTGCTTCCTCGAGAGTCTGACAAAACCGTTCGCTCGGCTGCGAGAATGCTCTGAGACGGCGAAAGCGTCTGCCGCAAAGGAATTTGCAAAGCAGCGGTCGCCAGCCACCGTGTCTCGATACGATTCGAGACCACTCGGATTCACTGCGTCTGAGATACCTGCCTCGGAGGCGGCCGCAGAAGTAGAGCGACAAGAAACTTCTAGACAATAGCTCTCAGACTGTAGTACCTCCACGCACGGTTTATGCCAACAAAAGAATCACGAAATGAAGTCGGACCTGAAAGAAGGGAGTTCCAGTTTTTCAAGCTGACCGCGACAACGGCGGGCTCGAACACACAACGTATACTGGGGGGGCACTCTTTGGCTGTGTTCGCCTTGGTTGACAGCCGGGTGCTCCCCTGATGCGTTTGTAGCTGAGCCGCTCCAGGCGGAGCTTTTGGAAGATGACCCGTCGAAGGGGGTACCAGACTGGACCATTACACCGTCCACTGTCCTGTAAAATAGTACGTCGTGTGTCTGGTGTTTCTTTCCCACACGGTGTCGGGGAACGTCTAATTTGCTCAGGATCGCTGGTTCTTCCCAGAGGTTCGGGCGCTTCGAAGGAAAAGCGTCGCTCAGACATGGCCCGCGGCCGGGGCCACACGTGTTGTCAATGGAAAGTTCTGACGCCTCCAGAGCTGTCTTTCAGCGTTCAGAACAAGAAAAAGCTAAACTACTAAACGCAGCCATTGGAACGGCCGCTTGGGGGCGGCTGAGGACGCCTTTTCCCTGGGGCAGTGATTCACACTGTGATCCGCCAGCTCAGCCGCGGATGAAAGACACTCTGCTTCGGGTCACACGCTACACCTGTAGCTCTTCGGCAAAGACTAGTCATGGTGGAGGCCTGGCCTTGTTTCCGGCCGGCTTGCTCCTATGCTTAGTGCCCGCCCCAATTGACAATGCTCCCTAGTGGCGTTGGGAGACCCCAATTATCTGCGTGGTCAGCTCACCACTGCGTAGAGACTACGGGTGTAGCCGCTAGAACCTTGCGCGGTTTGCGGTTGGGCGTTCCTTCGGTGATGTCTGAGGACCGAACAGGCTGTCGCCACCTAGCGGTGCTCTGTTGAGTGTTCCCAACAGCCTCGCCTGCATCTTGGTTGTAGGGCAAGAATTTCAGACCCTGACCATGATCGGTGCTCCCGCTACGACCCAACTCCCAGAACGCGGGCAGAACAAAAATGGGGAACGCGCCTTGGGCAGAGACAACGTCCCATACGGACGGCTGGACTCTACGGCGGTAAGACTCACTGGGGTCTCGCAAGACGGGGAAAACCGATCCAGTGACTCAGTCANNNTGACTGAGTCACTGGATCGGTTTCCCCGTCTTCTCTCCTCAATGTGGTCGGAGACTGCTCCGATCTCTGCGTAAACTCATTTCTCAGGATCATAATGTCCTTGCCGGGAGGTGACGGGGGTAACAACTTGGACCCGCGGCGAAGCAGTTCGGAGGAGTTGGAGTTGCACTGTACTTGGTGCAAAAAGCCTTTCTTCCGGTATCTGGCGGGAGCACCCCACCCCGGAACTGCTCTGCTAGAAAAAAAGGTGCGCATCGCCGTGTCAGTGATTTGCGGAGGGTGACCCTAAAAACCCTCCTCGCGCTCCAGAAGGCGCGGACGGGGGAGCCGTCTGATGCGACCGCTTTCCCAAAATGAGATTCCCTACCCCGGGCCCTTTCCTGGCGGCCTGCCACACTGCAGTCCGTAGAGGGTTGAGGTGGGACAGATGAATTCATCAGTTCATATTCAGGTGCCCTTTCAGAATCTTTGCAGGTCCTCTGCCCACCTTTCGGCTGTACTTCAGGTTCCTAGCAATGGCGAAACACGTAGTGCTGGTCGCGCTCGCGGCGCTCGTCGGCCTGGCGACGCCGGCTGCGGCTATGCCCAAAAGCATCGTAGATATTATCAAGACAACTCCCAAGCTCTCCACTGCCCGTCAGTGGGCCGAAGAATCTGGTATTTTGCAGAAGGTGGATCTGTCTCACTACGGTGACAAAGTGACCATCGTTCTTCCTTCGAATGCTGCCTTCCGCGATCTCGAAGCAGAGCACCCTACCTGGAAGGCTCAGCTCGTCAGCAGCAGCGAAGATGTGGAGACGGTCAGTGAAGAACAGTGACCATATAGTTGCATCGAGGCGCAGCTCAGGAAGTTGTATAGGTTCCGAAAACCGAGACGAACCGGTTCCTTGTCAGCCCCGGTGAAAAGTCGTGCGACGAGCGGGCCTTGCGTGTTTCCTGCAGCTCATTCTCTTCGCTTCCACCGATCACGGCGTGACCCCCGAAGAGATCCGCGCTGGCAAATACGAGGAGCCTGACTCCTTGGTGTCTATTCTGTCAGAGTACTCTTCTATTTCTCGAGAAGGCAAGGTAAGCAAAATCCAACCCTCTCAACCAAGCAGGAGCGAACCATAGGACGCATCTAGAACCTAGAATAACTGGTGCGGGGGCTCATTCTTGTTTCGGAACGCCATCTTTCGGCTGCCCTCTGTGCTGCAGCTGTGCGTTTCGGATTACACTCGAGCTCTTCCATGCGACGACCCGGACAGTCTGCCTTGCTGTGCCAACGTCGATTTGCGACATCCCCTTGAGGCGGAGAACGGGTACATTTACATGATCGACAGAGTGTTGCTCCCCCAGGAGCTCATTGACAAGCTCGATGACTAATCCTCCCTCCCGTTCAGTACCGTCCATGCTGTGATCCTGAGGTTCATAGCCGGAATCCCCGCGAGGGAAAGCGAGGCGGCCGTGATGTTTTGTGTAGTGTTTGTACCTATACGACAAACTACTATATAATTCGTGACAGGTCTCACTAACCCAACATTGAACAGATCGCACCGAGTACGAATGGCATCGCCGAAGGGGAGGCGTCGTCAGTTGACGGTCTCGGATCTGGCGTTGTGTATCGCGAGCCCGCTAGCATAGCGCAGTGACTTCACAACGGAAGCCCAGATGAGTCCCGCATACGAACTGGCCACTACCTGACAATTAAAAAGGATTCAGATGTCGCTTGTTAGACACGGACTTTTACACGCAAATACTATGCACAGCGAAAGAAAACTGCATGATCAAGCCGCACGAAGCTGGCGCCTCCCGAAGAGAACTTGCAGGAAACTGGACCCGGGGGCTGGCTGCTTCAGTGTGACTTTCAGAAAAGCCGATTCACCAGCCACCGCTGACGGGATGACTGTTGATGCGTCAACGGTGAATGGATTGGAAGGGCACGCCGCTGGGGCGTTAATATTGGTGCTGAAGCACTGAAGGACATTCGCAACGGTGGCTGGGTCGATTCCCTCGCTTTGGAGGAGTGTTGTCAACGGTTGATTCATTGTGGCTGGGTCGATTTCCTCCTCGAAGATCAGTTTCCTTGGCTTGTTCGGCGCCGTGACAACAAGCACAGGGTTATGGTAAAAGTACTCCAGCGTGAACAGCTGCAGAAAAACACGTAATCACATTAGACGCATGATGTCAGACGCTCGAGGTACCGAATGCTCGTCACATCAGTGGAAGTTTTGAGCACGGCAGAAGACTTCTCTGTACTGCCCGAAAGCGAACCTGTGTAACTGCCTGCGAGGGGTGTGCCGAACTTACAGAGGGATCCCTTCCTGCCTTGAAACGGGGAAGCTGCTGGATGAGTAAGCAACTTGCATTCCCTGGTACTGGAAGTTCTCCGAGCGTCGTTTGCATCCACTGTTGGTACGGAAATTCAAGTGTCGGTCTGCAGGTCAACCCGTCCGGCGCCATCTCGCCCCAGAACGTCCGGTGCCAAGTCGTTGGCGACGGAATCACGCCTTTTAAGGCGTACTCTATTGTGGAAGCTCTCAGAGGCCTTCCGCGAACCACCTGATCTAGGTTCATGGTTGCTGTCGGCTCGTCTCCCCTCTTCACCGCTACCACAAGGTTCGGGTTCTGAAGTCAACAGCACACAGGATACTCAGCAGCGCCAGTTTCATACATGCCAGCAAGTGGTTCCCTCCATAGAGAGACAAATTTCCATCTGCACGCGGCCAGACAGTCGCAAGTACCCAAGTACCTTCCAATCTCCGCCGCTGTGTACAGTTCTAGACTCACTGGCGCGTTCGGACTCTCGGTAGGGCTCCTGAGTCTAGGTACAAACTTAGCCCCTGCCGCAGCCCTCTCCTGCTCTGCTGGTGACCTTGTTCGGGGTGCCGGCGTTGGCGCAGTTCCGGGCGCTGGCGTCGGCCGAGTTCTGGGCGCCGGTGTAGGTGTCACGGGTGCTGGCGGTGCCTGTAGGGAGGAAGTGAGGCACTTCAACGACTGCGTCAGGAGTCCGAACACCAAAGGAGACCAACAGCCGCCTCGCAAACAACCTGGATGAGTCACGACGGGCTAACGCAGATATTCTGACGCTGGCCCATCTTGGAATGAAACCAGGGCCAACGTTGGTAGCAACTCTGGCCCAGCAAGTGTATCCTGTCTACTGTACCACTCATAAACTTGAGTTGCCGAGGAGTTGAAAAATATATGTACGCCTAAGAACGTCATCTTACTTTTGCAGCGGCCGCTTGAAACTCATTCGCGTACTGCAGGGCAAAAACGCACACACACCCTGCCAACCTTGAAAGCGCAATGGAACCGCAACATGTCTCGGGCAGATCCGTTCAGCGCGTGCTCGACGCCAAACAGTTCACGGTTAGGATTCGCAGTGATGCATGGCACACCTCCGTAAGGCACTTACCACAATCTTAATCCGGATAGACTGGACTGAGTTGATGTTGATCAAAGGCGGCAGGAGTTTCCATAACGTTAGGCTTGATAAGAATGTCGCGAAGTGGCTCACAACACCGACTGGTGTGGTGATCTTCGTCATTTTGTCCGGAGCGTGAAGAATAGTGATTTTGAGAGCAAGTGTTCTCTCGGGATCAGCTCCGGCGGTAAGAGTGCCCGATGTCTGGCCGGCGCGTCCCAGCAAAGCATCAACCGTCGTCTTATCCGCAGAGCTTATGGAGGTCACCGGAACCGAGAATGGCGGTCCTGTCAGCGGCTGGAAATCTATGCTGCCTCCCCGAACCTGCAGGTAAACAGAATGTATGTTTTACAAGCTTCTGTACGACTAGCAACTTCCTACGTTTTTTGTTCAAACGTTTACTGAATTCTGTCTGTCCCACACCTTTTGAAGGTAAGGTCTCATCAGGCACCCAACACTAACAGGAACAGCCATCACTTCAGCCGCAAACCAAGATTTTTACCTGGATGTTTCCTTGGGCTGGCTTCTGCTCCACATCGAGTGATTGAACTGCCGTAGGCTGGACACCATAGTATCGCAGAAGGTCTTGAACCGGCATATCGCGCTGGCCTGGAAGGAACGGCAAGACGAACTCGCTCCTGGGCAAGCCACCAAATCCTCCTATGACACCGCGTAGGACTGAGTTTCTGGGTAGGTTAGCAGCCGGCGTTTGTAGCAGCTCAATTCCTGGTCCTCCTACGAAGTATTGTGCACCAGGTCCTGGGGCAGCCCCTCCTGCCGGAGGCGGACCAGCATAATATGCTTGGGCTCCTGGTCCGCCTCCGATCCAGGCTCCAGCCTGGGGAACATGACCCGGTGCGTACAGTTGCTGCATGGGCTGCGGCGCAACAAGCCTTGTATCGATTGATATCGTGGCACCCTGAGGAAGGTCCGCGAGCGCATGCAACTGGTTGAGGAAGTTCAGAACCATAGCGATACCAGGCTGCCCGTGCTTATCCGAGATGGCTTGTAGCCATGGCAGTAAGTCGTGTGGCACGAGACCCGTCACCACAGGCTTTCCAGGGCCTGGGCGGAAAGACACCTGCAAATCCTGCTGAGGTGGAGGAGCACCTGGTCGTGCGGGTACCCCGAAGAGTGTCTGGAAGTCTCGGGGAGCCGCCCCTGGTGCGCCGTAGTTGTGCCCGTTAATGATGAGCTGCGATAAGAAGGCAAAACGAAAAACGTCCACGCCATCGGTGACAATAACCTTCAATGCACATGGATCCAAAAGAGTGATGCCTGTCTAGAGTGATGCTGTAAAGAACTTCGAAGCAAGAAAGTAGAAACTGCGTCTGAGAGAATATGCCGTCTTTCTTTCGCATCCGCAACAGAAGGTCGCGCGGCGTGACAGAGCCACCGACTTCAATGTGACGCACCTGAGGTGGGTTAGCTCCAGCAGCTTGGTAGCCGGGAGCAGGAACACCCTGATCAGAAAAAACAGAAGAAAGACAGTACTATATGTGAGAAAGACAACCTATTTTGCCCGGCAGCACTTCCCTCGCGAGCCCTAGACTGTCTGTCTCTCTTTCCCCAGCCATTATCTTGCATCGGTCTACGCAGAGCTTCTATGGACAAGTGATTTACCCTAAACTACATAAGGCTCATGAGTATGAGAAGTGAGACATGTTCCATCTTGGATTCGACACCACAGAGCCTAGCCGTCTTTTCTTACCATCGCGTAGATGCTATGGGAATTCTCCACGTCCGTGATACCGCAGTGACGAAGCACATCACCAACGGAGAACGACAGCAGCTGTGCGGCAGTCATCTGAAAGGGGCAGCGCCTTGAGTCAATAATGAAGTCCACAAGAACTCCCCCGGGTTCGCGAATGTTCATTGAAGACGTCATCCAGTTGACCAGCCTCTGTAAGTTGACGTCCAGACTTGTGTGCTTCTCATGGAAAGGAGGGCCACCGTAGGATGCTACGCCGTACACCTGAGAAGAGGACAAGAAATACATACATTCAACATTCATGCATACGATTGTGTGTTAAGACCACCTGCTCGAACAGTCCCTTTCCCAGCCCAAGAAAAGACACCGATGAAACACAATCCTGAAGCGATGGATCGCTCAACTTCGACCGGGCTTACATGGTAGACAGGATTCGTCCTTGTGTTCTGAAGGCACAACAAGACACAACCAAGAAAGAACCCGAAGATGTACTGTCCTGCTTAGTTCATGTTCGAGTGCCCTGCGTGAATGTATCTGTATGTGTCTCCAAGTATCTCTGGTTCTTTCGCTGAAGCCTGGCACGCGCTGACTGTCTGAAAAAGCCGACTTGGATCGAGAGCTGCCGCTCGGAAACGTTACCACAAAAAACGACCCTTTTTTTCACTTCCCACTACTTCACGCATCATAGACTCATCACTTCAGACTGATTGACTTTACTTGAGGCCACTTACGAAAACCAAGTATGGGTTTCGAAGATCCTGTATGACTTGATTCATAGGCATGGCATCCGGGTAGGCGCCGGCAAATGCCGGACGCCAGATACTTCGAGCACCGGGCTGGCCAGCGGAAGGCGGCACTTCATCTGCTCCAAAGTCGACCTCAATGAAAGGAGACTGCCCAGCAGCGGGGGTTCCTCCGACGCGCTGTGTTGTGCCTGGGATTGTAAAGCCCTCAGGACTTCGCACACGATTATTGAGAACCCTAACGAAATCCCCGTATGGCGTTTCCGGAGGAAGATTCAGAGCTCTTAAAGTGTCGGGAACATTGCCTCCTCGGAACATCTGAAAAGCAGAGAGAAGAGAGCACAGGGCACAGCAAAACAGAGATGTGATATGCATGCAGGACTGCGGGTCAATGCTGACAGGAGGATGAAAGCTAGATAGGTAAGCGGAGGCGACTCGACTCACTCCTGGGGAGAAGGGTTGTCCCGGAGCTGCTGCGGGTGCTTTCTGAAGGCACAATGTGGACACACAAACACACCACAACGCGACAAAGCTTTGACCGACGACTGTCGTTATATGTACGTATCCTCATTTACGCAGCCAGCTCAACAGATCGGTGTCGTCGAATGCTTGCCCAACCCGAAAGGATGGATTTACAGTACAACTTACCTCAATGTAAACCTGCTGGAGACCGTGGATTTGACTGGGGGGCAGAATCTTCAGATTGGCAGGACATTCGCTGTAAGGAAGATCTGTTCCGTCATTAAACTTTAATCCAGCATGATAAAGTCCGGGAGCCGCTCTCGCGAGAAGCATAGCCACAATTTCTTCGAGAGAGAGTTCTCGGAACAACACCTCCGGAGCAACATTCCCATGGGCTTGGAGTATCGGCTGCAGTAACTCTCTCGGCACTCGGAATTTGACCTGACAAAAAACAATGAAAAAGGCCGATTGAGCAGGATAATTTCACGCTCCCCGCCCCCGACCTACTGGGTTCACGATGCATGCAAAAGACCGATTGAGGACAAGATAAGCATCGATATATGTGACGTTTTCTTGCTGAAACGGATGTTCTGCCCGTGCACTACGAAATCTATCCCTTACGCCTTTCAAACCCTCTCAACTCCCTGATGTTTGAGCTCGCGTCTGGAGGGTTCTAAAGGACTTACATTTGGCGTAGCATACATAGGCTGGAGGCACACACACAGACAGAGCACACAAAAGCCTGAATGAAGCTATCCTTGAGGGACAAACTTCGTCGGACAATATCAAGACAGCCAGTAGCAGCAAGACTCAGAAGAGACGCCAGCACGCTGCCAGGTTCCATGGAAGAGGCTTACTGTTATATGAGCTGCGACGAACGCAGGTTTCTCAGCTCCGACATGAAGACCACACTTTTGTAAGACTGCGTCCCAAGTGGGGAGGGACATGGCCTCTTCCTGTGTAAGTGTACAATGAACTCCCGGCCCGAACTGAAGCTGTACGATGTCCGCTGGAGATACTCCTCTCAGGTGAGGACCAAAGAACTCAGCTGGTCGGTGACTCCATTGGGCCACAGAAGGATGCTGCTGTCCTTGCCTATCGACAAAGAAGATCTGAGGCAGCAAAACAGAAGGAAAAAAAGAAAGGAAACAAAGTTCTTGACACTGGACGATACTCACGCACAATCAGAAAATGTCGGCGTCCCAAACTCGAAGGAAGGGTTGGTGTCACCATGAGGTACGGTAACCCATCAATATCTGCTTTCTACGCTACGGTCAAAACTATGAGCGGAGAAACACAAACCTCTACTCGAAGCCGAGATACGAAGAAGCCGTAACTAGAATAGAATCGCGACCCGTCCCACGTACCGGGAATGATGGCTGTCCTGCGACGTAGCTGGGAGTTGCTTTGAGGAGGTATACTCCGAAGGGAGAAGACAAGAACCGTGGCTCAATGTTGCAAGCCCGAGCAATCTCCTCTCCCGTCATTTGCATAAAGCGCCTGATGTCTACGCCGTCACAAGGATAAAAACGTCCATTTCCTTTAGGCACTTGAATAAAGACCCTATATAAGTTCAGATCTTGAGGAGGAATGCCTGCCACCATACTGTTGAATTGAGGTGCAAGATTCTTCGAGTTAGCCCAGTTAGGAAAGCCGAAACCGAACCGTAGAGGGTTAGGATATGCATTGCCTGTTTCCATAGCTTCAGGGTTTGTCTGAACATTCATATTGGCTTGTGTATTTGGACCGAAGACTCCAGCACGTGGAGCAAACAAGTTGGGACTCCATGTCTCAGGGTTAGGATTGAAGTAGTTGAACTTCTGTGTATATCCTCCGTCGGGTGTGCCTTCAGCTTCTTGAAAGATGGGCCCAATGTTCTGTGGTCCAGGCTGCTGGATGAGATTCCAAAAGATCGGGACGGGGATACCAGTCGATGATGGTGGCTCTCCGGGTAACCTCCTATCGTACACCATTGGACGTCCATCAACGTTGGTTGTCACGGGTTGAGCCTGTACAAGGCAAGGGGACACATACGCCAGCTCTACTTTCAAGCAGTCTTATCATCCACTACAAGGGACAAACGAACACACAAGCCTATATCCTATACGTAGAATAGGAGTATATGTGTATGTATCTGTGTATCTAGCTAGATCCGTGAGGGGACATCTCTTATAGTAGATAAGTTCACATTAGAGAGGAGAAAGGTTTCTTCCCCTTCTCGAGTCGTGTGTCTTGAAAACTGACTTACCCCTCTGATTGTTTGTGATTTGTCGCTTGAAACGAACTTGATGGTGAGCACCGGACTACCAAGTTTTGCCAGGTCAGCCAACCTCATGTTGCACCACCCACACGCCTGTCCCCAGGTAGCATTCGAGACCTCAGGACCGGTCTTTGATCCACAGGGAGCGTTCAGCTGCTGAGAGTTGTTCGAAAAGATCGTATAGTGAACGTAGTACATCCCAGCAGGAGCCTGTAGCTTCACTTTGTCTCCTTCTCTCACGGTCAGTGGAGCTGTAATCTTACGTCGACCCATCTCAAAGTCATCAATTGATACCGTAATCGAACCCTCCTTCAGCATTCGCTGTTCGCTTGTTGTCGGCTGTAGACCAGAGACGAAACAAAAGCATACAGACTGCTTCTGGTGCTAACTTATGGCGATACGTGGAACACTTCCTTAGAAGTTATCTAACTTTTCTACAAGAGGGGTCGGTCTACGAGTAATATGGCTCGGATCTGCAAAGAAGCTTGCGTACTTGCACAGGTTCCAAGTACTCCACTACCAATTGCTAATCTCCTCCCATGGCTTACTGTTTGTTTGATGCCAAATCGAAGTCTTCCAGGACGAGAAATATCTCTATCAGTGTATCCTAGTAGTCTTAAGATTTTCGTTATGACATCATCGTCTGACTCTTCAGGGCGCAGGCCTTGAACAAGAACCTTCAGCTGTTGGAGCTGATCTGGCGTTAGCGTCTTCTTTTGCTTATGATACTCAAAGAAAACTTCCGCATCGTCAGGCAAAGAGAGAATATGGTGTAAGAACTTCGGTCGCACAACCGTGTTGCGCCGTTTCTCCTCGTCAGATGGAGACCGATTGTACAGCTTGAAAAACTGGACAGATAAGATAGCAGCAGAAAAACAAACAACAAGCGTGCATGCAGAGGGGTGTGTTGCCTTTCACACCAAGGACGGGAACAAGCGAAGAAAGAAAGGGTTCGCTCATCATCCCGACTGATAAGCTAAGTACTTGGTGAATGAGTGCATGCAGACTCATGTTCGGGAACCGACTGACTGAGCGATTGAGAGAGAGAGAAACGACGAAGACTTACTGACATCTGAGGACCCTTGATCGATAGCGAGAAAGAGAATGGTGTATTGAGACCAGAAAGTCCAGGGCATTTCTGTGTCACTTGGTCTAGATTATTCAGAGCATCTAGAAGTTCTCCAAATGTCTTGAAAGTGCATGGAATCTCTTTTCCTCCTCCTTCTGGCTTGACACTGATTTTGATCGGTGCATCATTGAACAAATCTAAATCTACAAGCTCCTGCAGCCAAGAGCTGAAAAGAGGCTTCCAGTTCGCCGGCCTTCCGATCTGTTGAGGACAACCCACGCCATGACACACAAGCGAGCACACAAGTTCGTGATTGCGTGCGTGAGTGCTTGCATGTTTCAGATCTTTATTGTTGCAAAAGAAAGGAGAAAGAGAGAATTTGGAAATCACCCAGCTGAATAGTAGCCGACTTACGTTGAGCTTGAACTTCCGCATGATCCCAGGCAATTCAGCTGCTTTCTCTTCAGCAGCCTTCTTCTTCTCTTCTTGTGCTTGACCTGCACCTTTCTTCCACTGAGAGAGAAAAAACAACACGCCACGGACATAGGCCCACCCGCACCACGTAGGATACAGAGGCCTGTTTGCGCCAACTCACACGGTCTCTGTCGCTCTCTGGGCAATATAGATACGACAAGCACCACCTTCTATGCTCTCAGATCTGAGTGGCTTGGGTGTCTTTACAAAAACGTTAGGAATGAGCGTATGTACGTACTTACCCCGAAGTAGATATCTCGGAAGTGTGAGAGATCTTCTCCTAGGAGACTGTTGAGAGGTACATTTCTTGTTGTATTATCATCGAATACAACCGTGACTGTATCCGTCGGTTGTAAGCCTCCAGTCTTGATCAGAGTATCAACAAACTTCTGAGGATTCGAGAGGAAAGGAGCCAGGCCTTTCTTATCTGGACCACCACGGAGACCTAGCATAGCTGTGACTGTCCAACGGTTTCCTGACACCGCCATCATTGGAAATCCACCTCTTCGGATGAAGAAGTTCTTAGGAATACCATAGATCTTCGACAACTGGTTTATAAGATTTCGCCTTTCACCTTTAGATAGCTTCTCTAATGCATCAGGAGATAGTCCCCGTATGTTTACATCTATGTCTGTGAACAATCGGCCTCCATCAGGTCCTATAAACATCACATCCACCAATGCCTGAAAGGCAGAGAAAGACAGAAGGAAAAAGAAAGGACTTTATCAATGAAGCATAAGAGATTGTTGCTCATTGCCTAAGAACCGAACAAGGCCCTTGAGATAAGGACAACTAAACTACACCTACGTACCTTCCTCTCCTTTGCTTCTTTCTTGGCCGCCTTTCTCGCCGCAGCTAGCTGTTTTTTCCATTGTTGTCGTGTGGTTTCCTCCTATTGATCCAAAAGAAAAGGAAACAGACATCGAGGTAGAGAGATGCATGTGTGCACTCGGCAAGTGGAGAAGGCCTTTATTCATTTCAGGCTCTGAGTTGAGCTGAACTCACCATGACTTCAAATACGAAGTTGTAGATATGCTCGAACTTGAGTCCCGGGTGAGTTGCTGCGACATATTTGAAGACCTTCCAGAGCTTGTCATGCATGTAAAAATCCCGAGGATTCAATGGTACCCTCTCTTCCACTGGTTGGCCATTCACAACACGAGATAGTGTTACCCCTGTCAGTCGAGCCCACTGCATTTCTCCATCTCTCTGAAGCTGTTTGATCTCCTGTTTGAGTTGGCGTAGTCGGTCTAACTCTGCTAAGGTTTTATCAGCCTTTATGAGTAGTCTTGTTCTCTCCTCCAGCAATTGGTTCAGACGCGCTGACTGTCGTGCATCAACTATGGGAATCTTCAGCCTTGCTGCTAAGGCTGGATCACGTTTCTTCAATGAGTTCTTTGCTGAGGCTAATAAATCTCGGATCGATCGAGCTCGAACATCATCTGGGCCCGTTATGTATGAAGCATCAATGTCATCCACTGTTGCTCGGGCTAGCTGTGAAAAAAAGAAGCAAAACCAAGCAGACACATTCAGCGTAAACGACCCTACTATCCTTAGTCCATCCAATATAGATATGCTACAGATATAGAATGTCGGAAGACCTGACTTGGCTTTTGACTTACGAACTCGGGAGTACATTCTTGGTTCCATGTACGTGCTCGCATCTTTCCAGGGTTGATATGACCGCAAAAGATACGGCGCATATCAAGAATTAGACATTTATCAGGGGCATTCGGGTCGACTTGGTAACATGACACAATAGGAGTCGGAGTTTCCAGGGTGATTTGAAGACCCTGCACCACAACAAACACAGATATACAGAAACTTCCATGTATACAGCGGCCCACAGCGGGAGCAGCCAAAACCACATGAAAAAGAAATGCTCTGCATTAGATGGATTCTCCGTACCTTCATGAACCTCTGATCGACAGCCTCTGTATATGGAGTTGAATACAGATCCATGTTCAGATCAAACTGGCGAAGAGGCTGGTCTTGATCATCATAGAGAACTAGCTTGACCGCTTTCGGGTCAATGTCTGGATGTTCGTCGAAGAAGTTCTTCATCGTTTTCTGCCATGTGTCACCTGGCTCCAGATGAATTTCATAGGGCACCTGACTTCCATCTGGATTCGTCACCACGATGCGGAAGTTTTTCTGAGACAAGATACATGCACGCAAGAAGCAAGAAACCAACAGAGATGCACAGCGCACAGAGCATGTACTACGGCCTGTCGGTAGGTGTTAGACCTCAGTCCAAGAGAAATAGAAACGACTAACATCCTCAGCATGTACTGTGGCCTGTTGCACTTACAGTGAGTAAGATATTCTTGGGGCTCTTGAGGAAATCCATAAGGTTCTGATATCGACCCGGTTCTTTGCTTGACCAATCGGGTGAGAACAGCTGAGGTCCAAAGATATGACGTAGAGGCACTTGGCGGCCATCGGGAAGACGAAACAAGATGAAATCAGCTAAGCCCTCCAGGTCATCATCACTGATCTTGTTTAGATTGAAGGGAAGCTTAGAGCCTGGGTATTGGTTATTCAGCCACTGACGTAAGGCTCGGATGGGCGTAAGGAACTGTCGGGGACCCGCGACAATCGGGATGTTGAGAGGAGCTAGATTAGGATGAGATCCTCCTCCATCTGTAAAGGTATCGTATGGATGAAGTAAAGGAATCTGAAGGTAGAAAAACAAGCATATGGAGATCCAAAGACTTCTGAAAGAATTTCAACATGCTGCATCATCCGCCATAGGAGAGGAGACAAAGGGAAGAGCAAACAGAGAAGAAAGATATGCTCTGTCTCGCCTGACGAAGAAAGGAGCAACGAATATTGAAGAGAGAGGGAGAGATAACGCACAGCCGAAGAAATTCTATACCTAGAGATTTAAACGCCTACGTGCATACATATATACATAGGCATACATACATACATAGACATACATACATGGCGTCTTGGAAGGAAAGAAGGAAAGACAAACAACTTACTTCCGGACGCATTTGCATGCGGACTTTTTTTGGTCGATGGTAGTAAGTAGGCCCAAGAGCTTCAGAGTCGAGACCATCAGCGGCCGGCTGCCCTGGAGGGCTGATGTATGGATACAGCATCGTCGGCACTTTCTGTTTTTGAAAAGGCTTTTGCATATGGAAAAGAATATCATCCAGATTTTCTCCGAAATCCACAACTGTCGATACAGGCTTGCGGGGCTTCGATCGTATCACAGTCCCATCTGGACCAAATTCCTCCGTCACAGGAACAGCTGTAAGCTTATGCTGCAGAAGCAAGACAACACATCCAGTATGAAGCGGAGCATCCATAAGGAGTTCAATTCTATACCATAGACATGGACACGCTACGCCGCAAACTCTGGTCGACTATCTCTTCTTGTTAATATTAGAAGAGAGCGTACCTTTGCATGAAAACTGATCGCGACTCTTTTGCCACTAAGATTAGCCTTCTTGAGAGTATCACCCAGCTCAGCACATTCTTCTTTAGTGCCTGTGTAATCCAGAGCTCCACGCCATGAAATCGCCAAAGGCTCCATCTGTTCGACGTAACCCCAGCGATGAACGTTTGAGAACTTGAAGTTCTGCTCATGTAAATTGCATCCTTTAGGAGATTCCGCTGCCGCTCTACCCTTCCTCAACATCTCCTTGATATTCACCGTCCCTCGGTCCGTTAGGGGAATCACATACTCGAACACACACCATGGTGTTCCAGCATCGTGAATGTCCTCCAAGACGAAAAGCGTCGGAAGCTGAGAGAGAAACATCAACAGGCATTATGAGAACATTACCCTTATGTACATCACCATGATTCATAAAAAATATGGACGCCTAAGAGAAGCTCATCAACTTGCGGATGCAGCCAGGACACATAGACCTGTCAGAGAGAGTGTACTTGTGTGGCCTGTGCCCGACTGTGCTCGCCGGACCTGCCCATTGATTGGAAACCTACCTTCTTAGGAAGCTGAGAAGCAAAAAGAAGACAGATGCACAAAGGGAAAAAAATGTAGAGGATGTTTCTTGGAGTTCCACCTACCCATGTTGAATTCGGGGTCGCGGAGCTTACCTTATCACCGAAGTTGAAGATAACATGATCAAGACTGAAGGATGGGTCTCCTTGAGAAAGACCGGCCAAAAGATGTAAAAGAGATGGATAAGTAGACAGGAAGTCAGGGTCCAGAGGGTACGTCTTTCCATTCACAGTGATCGACACCAGACCAGGTTCTCTGAAAGGGAATCTCATTTTGTGCTTCGCCATCAAGGGCTTCCATCCATGCTCGAAGTCTGCCCATGGACGCGAAGGATTGATATACTCCTCGAAGGCGCGACCATCTGGAAATGCGAATCTGACTTTCACCTGTTGAAAGAGCACCACCAACCAGACACTCATTCCGAAGTGCAGCTTGGAGTGATGATGACTACCACCGTGAGACCGCCTTAGGCAGGCCCCTTCCATTACGTAGCTGAACAAAGAACTTCGACTTACTCCGGGCAGAATCATTCCTCCCATATGATCAGGAAGTCTGTTGGGATCGGTTTCTCCTGGACCGACTACAAACTGCTGGAGACCTGGGCGAGCGTAGACGGGGTTACCGTGCATGTCAAGCAATAAAAGAGGATTGTTAGCGCGATCGTAGCCCGGACCAAATAGAGGAGCATAGTGAGCACCAACAGTTTCGGGGTTCAGCCCTGTCTCTCCCCCTCTTCTAAAATAGTTTCTCAATCGATCGGGCTGATGATCCCCCAGTCGCGAAGCGTCTTGTATGCCGTCCGTAGGTAGGAAAAGAGACTCCGAACGATACCCCGGAGTGCCCCGCACGAACTCCGGAAGACCTTCTCCTCTCCTAGCGGCATCGTCCAAGCCCAACCGGAGGTTGAGGACATCATTCCAGTTCGCCGGTCTCTCAGGCAGCACGGTACTAAACTCCGCCTGTTGCAGGCACCATCGCAAGACACCAGGCATGTGCCGGACATAGGGTTGCCCGAACCCTTCTCCAAGCAGATCTTTTCGGACTTCATACCTACGTTCATACAAAATCAGACAACAGACTTACGTTCCTGAGTAGATCCCCTCCAATGGCAAGAGACCCGCCGGTATCCAGAAGTCTCAAGATCCATGGTACCAGGTTTTGCTCGTTGACTTCGGCGTTCTGTGGGTGAGTCATAGAATACAACCGACGAATAGTGAAGGACCCAGGACCTGTGAGCAAGCCCGTAGGCTCGGCATACTGCGCAATCAGCTGCTTCAGTGTCCCAACGTCGACACCCGGAGCCCTTATAAACTCGATGGGTACACGGGAAGAAATTTGCGTTTGTTGACGTTGGCCTCCAGGACCCAAATGCTGAAGCACGAGAGTAAAGTGGACCTGGTGACATACATACACACTCATTCAAAACAGACGAGCTGATATCTCGAAGTGGCACTGGCGAAAACTGTCAGCTTCTACAGTCGGGGCACCTCCTTGTATGATGCATTGTAGCTGCTCCTGTAAGAGAAAAAGCAAGCTGGCCCACGAATCACTGGTTCGTAACCTGAAAGAAGTCCCTGATGACTGGAGAGACAGAGAACTGCTGGAGTGCTGGTCGTACCGAAGGCTTGTAGGCTGAGGCGGTGAGATGAACAGCCATTCGAATAAACAAATGACCTGTGCCACCTCCTGATCCTCTCCACTCAACTCTAAAGGCGAGGTCAGGGTTCATGGAAAGATTTGCTAGCTGCTGGAGGAGCGCAGCCTGGGCCCGGGACTGAAGAGCCACCCGGAACCCAGCAACCATTTCATTCTCTTGAATAACCATGATCTCCGCCACCAGATACTGGCCGCGCTGGAGGAAGGTCACCCTCAGCTGAACACCGTCGCGAATATCTTCAGGGGACTCGGGGTCGAACTGAAGAAAACGCGAAAGTCACAAACAGAATGTCTGGGTAAGCTGCCCGAAAACAGCAAACGATGAACTCTAGTCTGCAACGTGGTTCAGCGTGTCTACGCCTCAATTCACTACCAGTTTGAAAAATGACGCGTACCGCTCGTGCGGTCGATGTTTGCACGAAGCTGTGAGCGCTCTTCAGGTCGTCAAAAGAGAGGAAGTCCGCGGGGAAACTGAATTCCATTGGACCTTCCGCCTCCGCTTCGGCTGTCTTGACGACAGCCCCGGTCGGCGCCTCGCCCTACACAGAAAGCAGATGAAGATGACGAACCCTGTTTGCGCACCGAACTGCGAGAGAAAAAAATACTTTCTTTGCCCCAGCCGTCTCCTAATGACAGTAGAACACGTCAACGTGTTCTTCCTGAGACATATGTCGTGCGGCTGATCTACACGGGACGCTAGGCCCAGCACTCAATCCTCTTTGTGCGAGAAACCCTAAACCCTGTAACCTCACCCCTAATGGATTGGGATCCTGGGCCTGCGAAACCGGCAGGTTGTGACCAAAATGCAGATTCGAGATGAGAAAGACCAACAAAAAAAATATGAGTCGGGTGCCGGGGCACAATGAAAAAAAGTGCCGAGTCGCCATGGTCGTCGCGCAACGACAAGGCAAGCGGCACAAAAGCGAAATTAGGAAAGATAGTCGGTTTGCCTTTCAATTTCAAAGCATAGGCTGATGTAAAGAGATGATGTCGAGAGAAAAATCAACCCAGACCAGCAGCCCCCCAGCAGACAACTGCTAGCGAACTGAAGCTACGCTGAGGCCCGGATAGAGGAAAACATCTACACAGCAAGAAGGTGACCGTGAAGCTTTTGGCCCCTGTCACAGAGAAAAGCCGATGCCCAAAATATATTGGACGGAAAAGTCAACAAAATAGAAGCGAGCCCTCTGTTTGAACTCGCAGTCACATGGTTCTTAGAGCCAGAGTAGTGTCGCTATGGTTGCCTCAGGACACAATCGCAGACACCTGAGCGAAAGCCTCGAGCACAGTAGTGCTGCTCGGGTTCTTATTTTTAGCTAGCGACTAAAATTGTCCTACAAAGTGCAGCTGGCCTGAACACCGGGTGTTCTGGGGCCGCCGCGGCTGAAAAAGCCGACAGTGCTCGGCTTGGAAAGGGGGGACGACGAGGCGCACAGGACGGCTGTATATGAGTGTGAAAATAACCGACTAAGAAGCCCGCCTGCTGCAAGAAGATTCGACCTGTCGTTGAGGACAGAAGAGTATGATGTTCTTAAACGGTGTTCCCGCCGTTCCTCGGACATCTTTGCTAGCTGATCGAAAAGTTAAGGTGCCTTTGAAGGCCCTTGGGGCTTCTCTTTTGGCACCATGAAGGCCCGGAGTGACTTAAGCCTGGAGGAAGCTCTTTCAAGTCCAACAGCCAACAGTTGCTTCGACGGAAAAAAATCGACGCTTTCTGTGTCCTTAAAAAAAGCCATGAAGCAAGAGAGAAAAATAATGTCTCGAGGCGATTCCGCAGGGCCGAGTCGGCGCTCGCTCTCTACCACGCTCCCTCGTGTCTGGAAGACATCCTGACGGAGCATCTCAGTCTTTCTTGACACGGCCGCAACCGACTGAGAAATATCGTCAATTATTGAGAATTTCCTGTTTTCTCCCGAAACATGCGCGATAAAGCGGCGCCTCTCCCCGGCAGGACAGTTAGTCCGTGGTTTCCACCAAGCCATCCCGACATGGTGTCCTGCCAGCCGACGGCAGCCCGAGTACAGCTCGCGACTAGACGAAGACAAGCTGGCTTCCTTCTGCCAGCTAGTGCCTTGTATTTAAGCTCGTGCAGTCGCTGTTTCGACACCAGGGACATAAGGCACGGTTCTCCGAAGCAACATTCCGTAGGAAACTCAGAAAGCAGCCAATCCAGTTGGCATACAACTTTGTCCAACTGGCATAATTGGGGAGCTAGGACCCCAAACCGCAGGTAGGCCCCCCTAACAGTTTTCTGGCTGGCAGCGTGTAACCTCTAAATTTCCTCTTCTCGTTAGACTTGCTTTCGGTTGTGCGGAGTCCTGCTGTTCTCTTAAGAATGAAAACACCAGCACCCCACGTCCTGCCATCACGGGAGCACGCCGGAGACGAGGGGAGGCTGTAGTCGACAGTTCCTCTTTCTCGGTCCAGACTGCTGTTCACTGCATTATGCTCACCATAGAGATGCAGCTCGGGTACCGTTCTGAAACAGAAGCCGCCAGGATTGCGAGAGTTGCTCCGAACTATCGGGGGTGCTTGTTCATCGAGCGCCAGTTGGGCGAGGGTTGGAGATCGTGTTGCTCTTCGGGTGTCAAACGGCAAGGTAAAAAGTGAACCAGGTATCGTGTGTAGATGCCCGATGAGACAGTCAGCTCAAGTAGCAAAACCTTCCCCCTGTGGAGTGTTCCGCTAGTGTGCCAGCGGTGGTTACTTCGCGATGCCGCTTGTAACTGCAGCCTCGCCCCTTGTTGGAGCCCATTCAAACGGAGTCAGTCTGGTCTATTTGGCGGCATCCGCAATCTCCTGAACTGTGTCTTCCCTTGTCTGTCGGTACGGCTGCGAGGAACAGCGAACTGACAAAGAAGTTCTTATGATGCTTTGAGAATGGGCCGCAAACATCTTGTTGGCATGAGAATCCTAGAGCTTGCAGAGGGGCCGGAGCCCAGCAGTCATTGATACCCGGTTGCCCCACACTAGCAGGAATAAGGCCGCATGCATGGAGTTGAGCGAAATTGACAAGAATAGTTTGCCAGAGGTACTTGAGGCGCTGAAGCCAGTCGGATCAAGCCACACCCGCCACCCCGCGCCAGGAAAGGGCTCCCGACTTCTCCCTGGGGGCCCTGGGAGTACTGGTGGCCACTGGCGTTTGTAGTAGATCGGAAGCTGCTGAGGATTCGACACTTAGAGATTTTCCCGGCTCTACGACTGACCGTCTTGACCGGTCAAAAGAATGCCTTACATTTGCTTGTCTGGAAGCAGTCACGACGGGGACTGCGGCGAACTATTCTATCTTCCACGTGTCGATTCCGTAGCTGAAGCTCGTAGTCTATCCAAGGAAATCCTCTCTGCCTGGAGCCACGTCCAAGTAATGCACCCGCGGACGTTGCTTCCTGTCCCAGCAGCTTGTGCACTCGCCGGTATCAGCGAGTCACCAGGTATACAACAGTGTGCGGCTGCTCAGTGCAGCCGACATGGACAGCCAAGTGGCAACGCCGACCGCTGCCACGGTATCAGCAGCAGGCGTCTCCGATGAAAGGCTACGTGCCAGGCAGGCGAGGAACGAGAATGCAGATGAAAAGCTACGGGAATTCAAAGTAAGGGTTCGGCTTGCAACAAGCAAGCTCCCCAACCTCTACGATGAGAATTGTGTCTTTGGCGACGCCGGACTCTACATCGACTGAGAGGCTGCCAGGATCTGGCTGCTGCAGTTCACGCTGGGTGACGGAAGCAATAATCCATTTGCTCGACCTTAGTGTTCCCGACAAGCTCAGTTGCGCAACTGCGAAACAGTTTAGTCGCCCCGGCAGCCTATGGCCATCAGATTGCCGAAGTGTACCCCTAGTGCGCGTGCCGCTCTAGCAGCGTCACTCCCCGCTGTCCTCGCAGTGTCCGGAGTGAAGTTCTCTAAGGTGCGCCAAGGCTCCAAAACAGTTCTGACACGCAAAAAAACACTCGTCTGTGTCGTTTTCCACGAAGGAGCGACTACGGTTGATCGAAATTGAAACTAAGCTCCTGCAGTCGTGCTACCAACAACTCCTTCAACAAGATGAATCTCCTTCGCAGAAACAAGGAGTGCGCTCCTCTCTGCTCAAGAGGTATTCACAGCTGGGGAATATTCCCCTTGCTAGTGGCGCCAACAAATCAAAGACTAAGCCGACGCTTTCGAGGTCTGAGTCTGCCAGTGACCCTATACCGGGAAACGTGCTCTCCTTGACTCTTGAACAGAAGTACGCCATGGCAATGAACGAAACCCAAAAAATAAACAACGAAATACAGCATGTGCGGAAGGCGTCGGAGACTGACACGAAGCTTACGAAGGTAATACGCTCACACTGTACAAACTGCTCTCCCGCAATAGCACTCGCCCGAGCCTTGGTTTGCTTTGGTTGTCCGGAAGCCCTACTGCATGACCCTACTTCACAGGCCGAAGTATACCGTACCGCCGCTCTACTTGCGCAAACTGTCGGCAGAACCATGCTGCCAAGAGTTGTCAGCACGTGTGCGAAGACTGCGTATCACCTCCGATGTTATGTCGCCGGAAAAGCACTGGTCGGTAGCTTTCTCCCACGCAGCGGAAACAGCTCTGCGAGAGTAGTGCGGCGAAAAGCAGATGTTATACAGGGTAGAAAGGCCTGTGAGATAGTCGGACACCGTCGTCGTTTCCTGCAGGTGCTACGCGATTACAGGCCCTGATCGACGAAAGCGAGCTTGAAATTGCCGAGGTGGGTTCTAGACAAATGAATTGGCCGGGTGCTCACCACCCCCCCGAACCTCTCTGTCTTCTCGCCTGCGGCGGGCCGGGACCATAGGACGGTCCGACCTTGCTCCGATACACAAATACACCTTTGGTTCCGGCCTTTCGGGGCTGCCGGGGCACGGGGTGGGGAGCACTCTAGGTAACCGTGCTTGGTGCAGTGGCGACAGCGATCTGTGGAATTCAACGACTTCTAGCAACAGCGCTAGAAAGAAAAACTGAGCGTTGAAAGGAAAGCTCGTTTCTTTGTTGCCAGATTCGCAGGGACGCCTTCGAGTTCCGCCGCGATGTGGTGGTGAATGGCGAGAACCCCCGATCGGGAGCTACTATGGCCGAGAAGGTTCTAAAATGGATCGAGGACAGGCTCGCACGCAAGGACCTACAGATAACCAAGTTGAAGTTAAGGGCGCACCACCTCAGACAACAGGCCCGGGCACCAGCTCGCCGGCTCAAGAGCCGGATGGAGTCAGGGGATGACCTGCATTACATCGATTTCCACCAGTTACAGATCGAGAACGAGCAGTTCGCGGCAAAAATTGAGGAAGCAAATCGTGAGGTCCTTCGTCAGAAAAGCATCTGTGGTGAGGCCCTTTTTGCTCATAGTCACGACTGCTGAGCAACATGGCGAAAGCACAACGTGCTAATTCTGTCCCCCTCGTCACAGCAGCACTCGTGCACGGGAAGTGCGCTGGTTATAGGTCGTGACCTATGAATCACACCACTTTTTCCAGGAAACCCCGTATGGAGGGGCGAAAAAGAAGTGAGCGCCGGGACAGGGTGCAAGAGAAGCCTCCGAGCTGCTCGGTTACCTCGACCCTAAACAGTCATTTATTACACCGCCCACTTTGAGAGAGGCGACACATGAAATGCCGCAATGCTCAGCTGCACGGGGTCCTGTGTGACGTACCAGCCAAAACGTTGCAGAGCCAAATGCAAATGAAGCAAACGTTGCAAATGTGCGTAGAAGAGGCCAAGCGGTTACAGACCCAAATAGATGAGCGGAAGGTTCTCTTGCGGAAAGCAAAGATCGATGTGCAGAAAGCAGTCAGGGAGAAGGATGCTGCTCGCAACGACAATAAGAGGTAATCGACAACCCTCCAACCCTCGCATACGTGTAGCCACACGAGGATTAAGTGCAAGCGCGGGCCGCCAACCGCGAGTGAAACGTATTGCGCTTGTGCGGGAAACGCAACGAGGCCACCCGACCAGCGATAGCCATTCTGGCCTGGCTTTCCCTCGCTGATTCGACTGCGTTTCCTCCGCACACAGGACAGGCACACCTTCGCCTTCCCCGCACACTACCAACTCTTGTGGCAGCGCCTCCTGGGAAATTCATGTGTACTGGACTACGTGGCATGGCGGAGGAATCACCGAAAGTGCACAACCCGATCAAGGAATTCGACCGGTTGGCGGGGATAGTGTCGGCTGTCCCGCCACGTACGACGCGGGAGTGTGTTGCGAAACAGCCTGCCCAAGCTATATTTGGCCAATTGCGACTGTTCCTGACTATCTGTTATGCTGCGCAGGTTGCATATTCAGTCGCGGGCAACACTGAAGGTGCCTCAAACCCTCGACTATGTCAACAGTCGAGCTGAGGAGTACAGTTTGCAGCAGCAAGTCAAGACCTGGCGGAGGAAAGTCGAGGTCGCCGAACTGGAGCTGAAACGCGTGAGTTCGGGGCCAGGCACCGCCACACGGTCTTCAAGGACTGATGAGCAGTCAGCAAGTGAACACTGTACCCGGGATCAAGCTGGCTTGAGTGCAGCCCACTATCTTGTTGACATACGGAGAGGTTTGTTGGTTAGGAGACAGAACTTTCCAGATGCACGCTGCTGCCTTCGCAACACCTCTCGGGCGACGCCGCGAGCGCGGGCCACACTCAGCCGGTGTCCTCTGCGTGTGGCGCAGCTGCGGGCGAGAAAGAAGGACAAGGCGAAACCAGCAGAGTGATTCGCTGCACCCTAGCAATACTGGGGTGGGAAATTCTCCATCCTGATAGGCTGGTTTTCTAAGAAAGACGAGTGTCCCAGCAGCAGGGCTTTGTGGCACGCTGTCCGGAACAGAACTCGGCACCTTCCACAGGGAGCCTGTGATGGCTTTCTCTTGCTCGACTGGGGAACGAAACTTCCGGAAAAGGTAGAATGAGAGAGGGAGCCCCTGCAAGCCAGCAGGAGTCAACTGTTCACGAGTACGGCGGACCAACAGTGCCGGCATGACAGCCAAGGAGGGCGCGTCCGGATGGAGTCAGCGTCCGGGGATGCGATTCCACGAAGGCCAAGCCCCAACCCCGGCTGAGTAGCAGTCGTCGTCTTTTAGGAAGACGGAAGAACGACAGAGTCGAGCGTCACTACGCTCAATTGTTGGTGCCGCAGAGGGCCGGCCTTTGATTGGCATGCCCGACCGACAGGAGGTCATCGAACAGAGTTGCAAAGGGCATCTAAGCGCATCACGAAGAAGTGCCTGACTAGTTGTTTCTAGGGACAAAATATCGACCGGGATGGCAACAGCACAAGGTATCGTCACAGAGGATTTGTTTGACGCCTGCAGTGACGGATCGCTGCTGTATTGCCGTCGAAGTGCAGCACCCTACCGGAGACGGCCGGAACCAGGATCGTCTGTGTTGGAGACATATGTGCTTGCTCCTTGTGGCAACCGGTGTCCCCCGGACGTTCCTTCCAGATATAATTGTCAGTATACAAAACGGTATCAAGCTTTCCCCTCCTACCTGCACTACCGCCCTCCGTCTGCAGGAATCTTTTAGGTTGAAATTTTTGCCTGCAAGCCGCCTCCACATTTTTTCTGCTCCAGGACACACCCGCGGCTCCTCCACGCATGTGGGACTCATCTCTAAGACCAACAGCGATGTCGGCTCGCTATACGTCAAAGATGTGAATTGTAACCACCGGGGCGAAGCTGCCATTACGACTCCCAGTGGCGGCGTCGTGACTTGCCGTCCAAGGAGCGACCCTTTTCAACTCGCGGAGAAGTCTCACACATCCCGAGTCAATTCCCCTTTTCTGAAAAAGACTGGAGCATCCCTGACAGAGAGCTTCTGGCTTGCTGCCACCTGGCTACACGAGTCGCACACTGGGGTGCGCATGCATCACTTGCGGTTGATCGGCTCCAGCGAGCCCTCCCACACAAAACGCCGATGAGGACACTGGCGAAGCTCACTTCCAACCTCGTTCTTCATACAGAACAAGCAGTAGATGCCACCGAGCTAGCTTTTCATCCCTTGGAGCGAGCGAAGGATACTCGGCTGCCCGGTCACTTCCTCTGACATCGCGACCGGACGCATGCGTGGCAAGACATAAACGTATTCCCTTTCCCGCCCGAGCACGCGGTCTCCCAGAGCGCCCACTCTCAATACCATAGTCCCAGAATCCTACTCAGGCACGATTCAGGAGAACCTTTTTCTTTCTTAGAAGCCTGCTGACCTGATCGATGGTGGAATCCCTGCAGATGCTCGTGTCCCCCCACACTGGAGCGGCGAGATAGGCCCCTTCGCGTGGCTGAACTGGGGCAGTTTGTTGACAGAGACGTTGTTTCTCTGTAAGGCTAGCGACTAACTAGGACTAGTAGCTTGTAGTGAATCACGCGAGTGTGCGACAGAGCGTTCGGCGTGGCGCTGCACGGGGATCTGGCTAACCGCGGCGAACGGGGGCTGGCAGTTCTGAACTGTGATTTTCAGCTCTTTCTCCATCCTCACCCAGGCGACTGTGTATTGGCTTTCTTTATCCGAGGCCATGTCGCATCTGCTCGCCGGTGTGCCGAAGAGTACCGGATTTGCGCGGTGCTCCATGACTCGCTTAGGTGGCTCCCCAAGTCTGGCATGGTCTTCCGCGGCGCCCAGAAAGTAAGGCTTTTCGCCGCGTGAGGACAGCAGTTGATTTCCGTCTTTTCTCTTGTAAGCTCTCTCGTCTGTTCGCGGGGTTTGGCTGGACGATACAAACGTCCAGCGGCCTGTGACCGCGCCCGGGCCCTNNACGGCTTGTCCCTGCTACGGTTTCTCCTCCGGTTGCTACTCCACCTCCTCTTCTTCCCAAGTGGCCCCTGTTGCTGACCTGCTTTGTTGTCGCTCAACCTATTTGGGCTATCTCATGACATGGCGTCAAGTGCCCCTCAGTCGCTGTGAGGTTCGGTTGTCCTATCCGCGAACTAGCAACAATGGATGACGAAGATGACGATATTGAGGAAGTGGAGGGGGTTGTTGTGGGGTTGAATTCTCCACCGAGATCTTCTTCTCGGTCTGCGCTCCCGCTTGTTCCTGACTGTAAAGAACCAGCTTCGTTAGAGCATACCTCGCCCGAGTGTTCTTCTCTCACCATTTTATCATCTCCGGCTCCTTCATTTCCATGCCCTCCGCCGTGTCCTTCTTCTAGTGCTGCGGAGGAGAGGCGTAGCCGTCCCCCAAGACACCTGTCCCCGAATCCGACTCCAGCGTCGGTAGCTTCTCAACGTGTGTCTCCCTCCCTGTTACCTTCTGTCTCTTCTTCGTCTCCAGCCGCTTCGTCTGTCCCTAGAGATGAGACAAAGTCAATCAACTCTGAGACTCGCAGCACATCTCGATCCCCGTCGCTTGGTTTCACTAGAGATGCACCTAGTCAGCCGAGCCCTTCTAGAGAGAAGGGGAAACCTCCGCCGTCCTCAGCTAGTCAGGCAATCGCTTCTGGGGAGGAGGGAGAAAAAAATTCTTTTTCGACCGAGCTAGCGTGCTCTCAGAGCATGCAGGATGCACCATCCCAGAAGTCACTGTCGCATATTAAGAGCAGCAGAGTAGATACGACAGAAAACTCCTGTTCGGGGCAAGATACCTTAGCAGTCGACCTTGGCGCTCGGGCTGTGACGAAGCTTCTCGAAGTGTGTATAGCACTTCTCAATCCCTTGTCAAACAATGCGGAAGAACAGCGGCATGAGTCTTCGCTCTTGTCTACTTCTGTGTCTTTCCCTCTCTCTTCCTGGACTGTATCTCTACTTCGTAAAGCTCAAGGGACCGTCTTTGATTTCTGGCCGTTCACTGGCATGTCACAACCTTCTTGCCTTGATGAATTCTGCCGTCTGGTGGCTAGACATCAGCATGCTGTGAGTGGTTCACCTACTTCATGCCCAACAACAACCCAGTCTCAAGAAGACGACAGTGGCTGTTGCTTTCCAGATCGGAAGTCGACGAGAAAAGGAACACCTCTCACGGGCCAACGATCGTCTATTCTTGAACCATCTGTCGATGAAATGGATGATATCTTTGCAGTCCTCAGTTCACCTTCGAAGTCTGTTGAAAGGAAGAAACACTCCCGAAGTGTACAGTCATCCCATCGCTCTTCTTTTTCTTTCTCCTCTTCCTCTGTGGATTGCTCCGTCAATGATCAAAATACACACATGACGCATCGTGTTGGAAGCCCTCGGACAGTCAGTTGTTACGCAGCATCACATCCGACTGAGAGTGACGCAGAACTCGCTGTGAGTTCGCATGCATCACGGGAGGTTCTCTCTCTTGTTGATGAAGACGAGGAAGGGGATTTAGACACTAGCCTTCCTTCAGCTGTCATTCCTCGTTCTGGCTCTTCTTCTTCTACAGAAGTACCAGGTATCAGAAATGTCCTTACTTCCTCGTCCCAAGATGAAGAGAATCTCCCACTTTATGTGTGGCGATCTGGAAAAGCACGGAATCCTGTTTCTGCTGTATCGGCTCGTTCTCTGAATTCCTCCAATTCACATGGCGATACTCTTCCTATATCTACAAGGACTGAGAGTGAGGACGGGCGTGATGAACCACGCAGTCCTTCTCCTTCTGAAATAGATGTTGAAGAAGATAGCATTGCTACCTGGGCGAAATCTCGTAGAAAAAGAGAAAGAGAACGTGATGATGACTCTCCTCCCCCCTCGAGAGAAATCTCCACTACATCAGATCTCAGCACGAGTGATACCAACAACAATAGAAACAACAAAGTATATACAGAGGAATGTTCTTCTGGTGCCGGGAAGTCGGATCCTTTCCGAGTGGCTATGCAGCGCATGCAAAGGGTCTTTGATCGATCAACGAACGGACAAAGAAAGGAAGCCACAGTTGTTGGAGGCGTTTCAGCTGATGAGCTTGTGCGGGACTTGCCTCCTCATTTACGAAGATGGTTTTCAAGAGACTTTCCCTTTTCTCGACGAATTGACTCCATTAACAGAGAAGTACGGAGACAGGGAATGGTTCGGGTGTGCTCTTTCCGATGCCTAGACGACGTACAGTCATCCAGAAAGGTGTTTACGTGTACCTTCGTCTCTGTGTTCTACAGAGAATAAGTGAGCTATGTTTCATACGCGTGAGAATCTAAGTAGGGAAGAGGCACACATATATGACGTATGTTGAGACGTGAGAGTCCAAGGCTTTCCTATATCTTTGCCTTTCGACTCCGTTCCTCCTCTTCGCTTGTCTCTTTCACTACGTGACCATGAAGAGGGAGAGCGGGTGAAGTGATTTTGAAGTGCCGGCCATTCACGAGCTCCATCGGCATCGAGTGAAGTGCAACGAACAGAAAAACCGAGAAAAAGAGATAAGGAAGCTTTCATATGCCCCTCTTCTTTTCTATCGTACAATCTTCTGAAGGCACTGGCAGCTCTCGACTTAAAACTCCATGCGACTGAGTGGTGCAGCGGTGGGTAACTGCAGACTGTGTATCTGCGTCTCGCCTCCCGAGGCATTCAGACTTTTTCACAGCTCCTCTATGTTCCTGCGGCTGTCCTCACACTCTAATCAAAGAGGCCCTCAGCTTTTCTTTCTAGTCGCTATTTTTTCTTACTTGTGCGTGGTGATATTTCTACTTCTCTTCTGCGCGCCTAAGCCGATCTCGGTCTCTCGATTTCTTCTTCAAGATCCGCGAACTAAGACATACTGACTAGCTGTCGGACAATTCATCCTTGTTTTCATGCTAGGGTGATGATGACTGCGAGGACCGCGTTCTTGCTCTTACCGTATCCTCTTACGCCGTTTCTTTCTCTCTACTCCTTCAGGTGTTTGGCCACACAGACTTTCGGGGTCTCCAGTTGGGCGCAATCAACGCCGTCATGAGTGGCCGTGATTGCTTTCTCGTCATGCCAACGGGTAAGGGGGGAGGGGAAGGGGAAACGAGGCTCTTGATATCGCTTTCACCTTCTACTCATAAATCATTCCTGACAGTCTTCTTTCTTTCGGTCTGCTGCTATTTTGCTCGAGCCTTCACAGCAATCTATTCTTTCTTGTACACACAGATTTACTTTCCTTAAATTTACCTGTAGGAGAGGCAGTACCTCTTTTCTGTGTATGCATGTAAGAGAGAGAGCCTGTTGTTCTCGTGCATGGAGTGCGCCGTCGTGTGTGGTAATGTTGACGTTTTCTTGGCTCTTGCTTTAAGCTCAGTTTACATAAGGCGAGTATGGAAACAAGGCGTCTGTCTGTACACTCCGTATGCCAGCAATCTTCTGATGACTTGTTCCGCAATTCATTCCATGTCGTCGCGTCGTTTGATCTGGCTTTACCTTAAGAGACGAGACATCTTTAACGTGAGGCGATCCGTTTGGTTCCTGTAGCGGAATGCTTCTTTCTCCGTGGAGCTTTGATGTCGGGACTCCCGCGCGTGAGTGTTTCTTCGTATAGACTGTGAGTCTTCTCTATATCCTGATGAACACTCTTCTTTACTCTGTCCTTCATGTAAGCACAGACAAATCTTATTATATCTCCTCCGCTCAGCAACATTCTTCTGTTTCTTGCTTTCGCCTCGCCGTTTTTGCGATTCAGGAGGTGGCAAGAGTCTCTGCTTTCAACTGCCGGCTTACGCATTGGGAGGCCTTACACTCGTTGTATCACCCCTGTTAGCTCTCATGGGAGATCAACTCCGTTCGCTGAGAAATCTTGGAGTGGAGGCAACGAAAATTGATGGAGAAATGAACAAGTCGGAAGTGAGACTGCTGTGCCTCTCTACCCAGTTTTCATCTTGGTTTGGTTCCTATATCAAACTGTTCGAGTCACTTCTTTCTTTCTCTCTCGACTCTTTTCTTCTTAACGACTTTTTCCCACCTCTTCTTCCGTTCTTTTCCAGAATTCTCCTTGGTGTTCGCTTTTCCTCGCATACATTCTGTTTAACGAGGGTCGGAGGATGCAAAGAAATGAAGAAGTCGGCATGAGCTGTTTCCCAGCACTTGTTCAGTGACTAGACAAGCACAAGGCTGTTGCAAGCATTCGCTTGAAGACTCTTGCCCTGCACACGGAATCAAGTTCTTCAGTCCGTTCTACAGAATCTTTGTATTTCACGTAGATCTCTTGATGCTGTGCTTTGTTTAGACACGTCACAGCTATTCAAGCTTGTCTACGGAGCCAAACCGACTATCTTCACCGGTGTTATTCGTCACCCTGTCAAGTGCTTGGTTTCTCTTCTTTTACCTTTCTTAGTAAAGCTGGCGAGAGGTGTCTCAGATTGTCACGCACGAAAGAGCGTGTAAGAGCGAAGTGGTTTCTGGCCTGAGGCATGACCCTGTTATGTCGTTATATCTGTGTGTCTGTGGAATCAGCTGGTACGAGTCTACGATGAACTCAGGCAAGAGAATTTCTCTCTCCGAATCTTGATGTCAACACCGGAATTTCTTTCACGATCTTCAGCCATTCATGACGTTCTTCAGTCTCTCTATGGACGCGGTCAACTCAAGCTAATCGTTGTTGATGAGGTTCGTATACACACTTGCTATTCTGTCGATCTATCTCTCGATCTGCCCTAGACTCGACATGACTGCAGTAGCGGATACTTCTCTCCCAAGGTATCTCGTCGTACCCGGTAGTCTGATATCTAATAGAGGAAAGTACAGATAGTAATGAGTTACAAATAATCAAAAGTAGAGGGTGGCATAACACAAGACAACACAGAAAGGGTGAGACTGGAGAGGTGATTAGAAGGTGTACTTCCCCAAGTGGACTCCTTGATGAATCTTCACTGGGGGTAGATCCTCTCTTTCTCACTTTCCTTTGGAATTTTCTTGCTGAAGAAGGAGTGTGTTACATTGGAGAGGTAAGCAGCTTCTCTTCCTGGAGTTGAGAAAAGCTCTGTGTATTGACATGTTTCTGTTGAAGGGAACTATAAAAGAGGTGATTGTCTAGTATGTGTCTCTCTGTCTTTTTCAGGCTCACTGTGTCTGTCAGTGGGGCGAAGATTTTCGTTCCGATTATCTCTCTCTAGGCAAACTCAAGAAAGCCTACCCAGAAGTACCTCTTCTCGCACTCACAGCTTCGGCTTCACCTGATGTAAGCTAAAAAAGATACATCTATGGTGACAGTCGATGGCTTGTTGAGTCCTTCCCTCTTTACTTCACCGGGACTCTCCAGAGCACAAGAGGTAGAAGGAAAACGAGAAGACAGCTGATATCCATGAAACCACAGATGGTTCAAGAATGACTTCAGATACAAAAACATAAACATGTAAATTCTACCTGCAGCCGTTATCTGTGCTTCTTCCACCTATCTCCTCATGCATGCGGTAACGTCACCTGGAGACAGCAACCGGGCAGCAGTTGCAGTTCTGAAGGTGTGGGATAAAAGGGAGGCACAGGAGAAAATGATCTGAGTTACATCCACTCTCTCCTCTAGCTTCAGGTTCTAGGTTTTTTCTCCTCAGAAACGTATGGCAATATCTCAATGAAAGAATGATGTAACTCGTCTGCAGCCTAGGGGATCCTTGCATCCTGTTGGATACCTTTTGTGGGCTGACTCCAAGCTTCTTCGTTTAGTTTCCCTTCTCTACTCGCTCGTCTCTTACACCACCACGGTATGCTATTCGCCGCATAACTTCACTGGTTAGCCCGCTGATCACTATAAGTGTACCTGTGTGGGGCTGTAACAGTATATACAGGAGACGATCTCCATCTCCGTGGCCAGTTTCGTTATGTCTCTCTTTTTCTCCTTTCAGATCTTCGATGAAGTGAAGCGCATTTTGAGAATTCCCAATTCCGTCGATTTCCGTATGTCAGTGAACCGGCCAAATCTGTTTTTAGAAGTTCGTGAAAAGACCAAGCAATCGATATATGAGATCGTTGATATGCTCTCCATACCACCCTTGCAACATGCAGCAGGAATCATCTATTGTCTCTCCATCAAAGACTGCGAAACAGTCGCTTCCCACCTCTGTACCCTTGGTATCAACGCAGCGCCTTATCATGCTAAGATGCAGCCGAGGAAACGCCATCAGGTACGTAGGCGGAGATATACCTCACGGTTTTACGCCGTTTTACGCGGGTATCGCTTGTAGTTAATGAAAAATCTCATCCAGTGAATCTTCGTAGTAACATAGAGACTCTTCCCCTTGATCCGTCGCGGGTTTTTGTGTTCTAGAAGAATGGTTTTTCTGGGTTTGCTGTCTTCATCAGTTGCGAGCTCTATCAGATTCAGTAGATGGTTTCTTGTATTTCTATCACCCTCAAGTCCTCCCTGGCTTCTCTAGTCTATGCTGCACTTTTAACTATGGAAGTCTCTCCCCCGCAAGTGTTTACTCCGCGTGTCTCTCTCAGGAAGCTGGAAGAGACGCCGGTTACTTTTCTACTTTGAATGAGAGGAAGGTCGATCGATAGGGGACCATTGTACGATGTGAATTTAGATTCTGTGTTCATTCAACTCACGTTTCAGGGAAGAGAGCTGACCCCTTATGTAACCAATGACGCACATAAGGCTATCCAATCTGTAGGCTTCGGTAGTCCGTGGTTCTTTTGTGTGATCTGATATCTCAGACTCAGGCATCATGGATGGAAGGAGAAGTGGACGTCATCGTGTCTACTGTGGCTTTCGGCCTTGGTGTAGACCGTTCTGACGTCCGATTTGTTTTTCATCATTCTATGCCCCCTTCTGTAGAACGGTAAGTCTCTTTTTTTTGATGAGCCGAAGAGGGCAGTTCCAAACGGAAGCTCATCAGTATAGTATCGCTGTCTATCTATTCATCTGGCTAACTCTCTCTGTACTTTACCAGGTGTCTCGTCACCGTCATTTGGAGAACAGTCATGTCTGTGCTTCGGGAGTTGAGTGACGTTGACTGAAGCGAAGAAAGTCGAGGAGATCTGCTATCTGCCATTCGGAAATATCTGCCGTCTAGCTAGCAAGGCATAACATTAGAGCCTACTATACGCATAGGTATGAAGACAAACATAATGCTACATAGGAATACAAAGAACAAAATTTCTCCGGGGTGACACTTTCACAGTCCAGGCGCGGTGCTGAATCTGCCGTCCTATCCCTACTGTTGCTCTTTCGTCATCCTGGCCTCCATGAGACTTGGGGTAGCGATGTAGGAAGGGTCACACAGCTAGAAGGTTCTCGTTGTCAAGCAATCAAATACTCAAGTATAGAATCTTTGGACCGAGCAGGAGAACGGGAGACACATGACCTGTGTGTGTCGCTGTCTTGTCTGTCGGTGTGACTTGAGATGAGAATAGAGAAGTAATCTTCGACATGCAACCCAGCTCACTTTCTTTCCTGTCTAGTTACTCGAGGTTCACGAACTTCATCTCGCTCCCTTTATCTCGTATAAACATTGCTCGTATAACCAGAATGGAGGTCTTGTGTCTTTACCTCCAGGTACTACCAAGAGATAGGTCGCGCAGGAAGAGATGGTCGTGCTTCTCGATGTATTCTCTTCTATTCCCCTACGGATGTACAGCGTGTATCTAAGCTGCTTGTATCTCGGCCAAAGCGGGGAGGAGGAGGTTCGAAGGGAGAGAAAGGGAGATTGGAGCGGCTAGAAAAGATGGTACTTTTTTGTGAGGCTTCGGTAGAGTGTAGAAGACGTTTGTTGCTTCAGGCATTTGGCGAAGATTTGAAGAGAGAAGATGAAGGACCAGACTGTGGGAGAGAAGATATGAAACTTGGAGATGATGATGAGGAAAGAGAAAGCGGGGGTTTGATGGCTCTTAGTGAGCGAGCGCAACAGGAGAGTCGACAAATGCTTAAGGGAAATATCTGTGCTCGATCGTGTGATAACTGTTGGAAGAAAACTCACTTGGCTGTACAGGTAATAGAAACTAAATTCAACTGGAACTCTATGCACCGAGGTCTCTTATCGTGAAGGTGATGCCGATGAAGGTTACATACGTACATATGTATAGACAGGGATGTAGATCTGTGTGGATCGCATGATCTGTTTTCGGTAGTCTGCGCATGTGAAGAGAGGTAGACAGAGGCGACCCACTTTCTGCATGAGAATGTACACTATAGTGAACTGATTTCTTTCTGTTCTGATCTGGCTGTCAAGTGGCGATAGGTATTCACAGTGTGTTCGTTTGAGTCATACAGGTTCTGTCTGTCTTTCCTTTCTCTCCATCTCTATCT
>NW_027156445.1:18271-18481 GCF_002600585.1 Cystoisospora suis | reverse complement strand
GGAGTACGCACAGAAGGTCATGCGATTGCTTCTTACCCAAGAGCGGCTCTGCCCTGGAGGGGGCTATGGCTCGGGGCTGACGCGGAAGCAGCTATGTGAGGCGGTCAAAGGATGCTATAGTCGAAAGACGGCTCTACAATCAAAGTGAGAACCTGCGATTTCTCTTTATCTCTCTTCTCGCTAGTGTTCCATACATGCTGTTTTTCCCAC